>NC_139782.1:6938008-7105508 GCF_965231275.1 Zosterops lateralis | reverse complement strand
TCCTGTTTTTCTGGTCTGGTAAGAGCTCTGTCATTGCATCTCTGCCTTGACCTACAGTTCCCTGCAGACTCCATAATTACAGCCTTCTTCAAAAACAGACATCACTTACCATGCCAGGAATTGTCACAGTGTGGAGAAGTAGATGAAAATCCATTAGGGAACAAGAGGTGGCCAGATTAATTTCCACCTGAAATTTCAATTAAGCTTTTCAGGGTAGAATTAGCATGTAAGCCAAGCCTAGACATGATGACTCTGGGGTTTGAATTTTAGAATTGCTCTGGTAGGGGAGAAATAAGAGTTTTCTCTCCAGCCTGTGGCACTGCTGCCCACGGCTGAGTGGGGCTGTGCACGGCCCTAAATATTTCAGAGGTTAAAATGCAACAAATATGTCGAATTCTCCTCGTGTTAATGTGTCTGATGGGTTTAAAAGCCCAAGATCCCAGTGGAGAAAAGTCAGGACAGATCCTGCTGTTCCTGGTGCTGTCTGTGCCTGTGGGCAGGCACTGGACTGTCCCCGAGGTCATTTTGCTGCCCATGGAGCTGATGAATGTCTGGAGGATCCAGTGCTGGGGCTCAGGGGATGCATTTGTGCTCTGCTGGGCCCTTCTCAGACATCCTGCCTAATGGTTTTGGAGACATTTCCTGCAGAGGAGCCAGGGCTCACCTGGGGCTGCTTTTCCCTGGACTAAAAACACTCCAAATATCGCAGACAGGGCAGGCAGGGCTGGTGCTGCTGCAGAGTCTCCAAAGCAGCTCTGAAAGGCTCCTGCCTGCCCAAACTGCTGGGCTGCCTCTGGTTTTCTGGTATTTCTGAAGCACCACCAGACCTGCCTGTTCCTGGAGGAAGGTCATAGAAATGTTCTGGGAGAAGTTTCTTGTTCTCAGTGGACAGGAGAAAGAGAAGCTTTGTAGAGTTTGGTTTTTTTTTTTTTAAATAACTTACAGTAACATCATGAGTTCCCCCCCAAGAGAAAAACAAAAAAACCCAAAAAAACCCAAAAAAACAGCAACAGCAAAAAAAAACCCCAAACAAAAAACCAAACAAAAACCAAACAAAAACCAAACAAAAACAAAACAAAAAACAAACCACCAAACCAAACAAACAAAAAAAAACCCCCAAAAAACCAAAAAAAGAACCACCAAAAAACCCTCCAAAAAACACAAAGAGGATATTTTGAGTCCTAATTTTAATTATCTAATTATTTAACTATCTAATTATTTAATTATTTAATTATTTAATTCTTCTTTTATTAATTATTTTAATTTATTTATTTATTTATTTTTATATATTTGAATTTGGCAGAATGTCCCCAACTTCTGACACCCACAAGGCACATTTTTCCCTGCCAGGTCTCCCCTCCACACCCTCAGTGTGTGTGTATAAAATCACATCAGTGCACATTGAGTGTGCACTGAATCCATCCCTCCATCCATCCATCCATCCATCCTTCCATCCATCCATCCATCCCTCCATCCATCCATCCATCCATCCATCCATCCCTCCATCCATCCCTCCATCCATCCATCCATCCATCCATCCCTCCCTCCATCCATCCATCCATCCCCAATTCTTTCTTCTCTTGGTTCCATCCTGGCACCCTCAGTGAAACCAGGGGGTTTGTTTTGATGATCCCAGATCCTCACAGACTTTGTGTGTCTGAGCATTTCACCCACACTCAGGTCCCAGGGACAGCCAGGGGACACTTGTCCTGCATTTCTGTCGTGTCACCCTCATTTCTGATCTCCCACTCAGGGGCACTCCCCCGTCCCTGGCTCTCCTCAGCCGGATCTATTTCCCTTTATTACCCTGGCAGGAGCTTCATTAGGGGAGTGGAGTCTCTAACGAGGATGGGGGAATGGCAACAACAAAAGGATGCAGCAATAGAAAGTTCTGTCAAAAAACCTTTACAAGAAAAATGTCTGACATTAGAAACAAGGGGGCATTAAAAATTCAACAGGGCAGGACTGGGGAGAGAGAAACAAATAAATACCCAGGCTTTAAACGAATAAATCCTTTTATTTGGGAAATGCATCAAAGCCTGCATGCTATTAGAACTGGTTTTATTTCTATTACTGTTAATAACAATGATAAATACATTTATTTTTTTTTCTGGGGTCTCAGTGTGGGCTCTCAGCATTTTAAATACACATTTAAGCAGGGAGGGCAATCCTGCCCTTGGTGCTGTTTCTGCTGCTGATGTTCAGTGCCCCAGTGGAAACTGTTTCCTCCTGCCCCAAATGGAACTGCCCAACTCAGCCAGCAGATAATTTATAATTTTGGGTGGATCTTCACCCAAATTTAGTCAGCTCTGTAAAGTCCCACCAACCCACCCCTCTCTGCTCTTTGGCTGATCAGAAATCCTGGAATTCCATGATCCCTGAGGTTTTCCTGTGGACAATCTGTTGACCCAAACACACGAAAAAATAACCCCAAATTTAGAGTGATCTGCAGGCAGGGGATGAAGCAATTTGTGTTGTTGGGCTGGGTTGGACTCGATGATGATTTTGATGATATTGAAGGTCTCTTCCAACCAACATAGTCTGTGATTCTGTGATTTTGTGATTCTGTGGTTTTGTGATTTTGTGATTCTGTGATTTTGTGATTCTGTGATTTTGTGATTCTGTGATTCTGTGGTTTTGTGTGAGGAGCTGAGCAGGCCAGATCTCCCTGGGAGGAGGAGGAGGATGATGAGGATGTAGAATTTGGATTCCTGTGCTCTCCAAGCCTTAGGGATTGACTTCTTTGCATCCAGCCCTGGAGATCTCAGCCCAGGATTGATTTCCCTCCCTGGCTGCCCATTGACAGACACATCTGTCCAGAGGGAAGCTGAATTCTCTAATCCAGGGCTGCAATCAGCAGAATTGGGAACTAGAGCTCCCATTCCCATCCCCTGCCTCGCTGGAGGGGTGCAGGGCTGGGTGACAATGTCCCTGCTCCCACCAGGGGTGAGACAATCCCTGAGACTGGCAGGAGCAGGACGTGGTGGGGCTAAATCTGCAATTTGGCAGAGGGGGATCTGTGTGTGCAGGCAGGGCCAGGAGCTGGGGGGGGTTTAAATTCCCACTGTGATTCCTCCTGGGACCCTCTGAGCACTGAAATTCCTGCCTGGGGGTTTAAATTCCCACTGTGGTTCCTCCTGGGACTCTCTGAGCACTGAAATTCCTGCCCATGGTCATTCCCTGCCAGGCCAAGGAGCTGAAAGGGTTTAAATTCCCACTGTAATTTCTTTTGGGACCCTCTGAGCACTGAAATTCCTGCCCAGGGTCATTCCCTGCCTTTCCCAGGAACCAGGAGAGTTTAAATTCCCACTGTGATTCCTCCTGGGACCCTCTGAGCACTGAAATTCCTGCCCAGGGTCATTCCCTGCCTTTCCCAGGAACCAGGAGAGTTTAAATTCCCACTGTGGTTCCTCCTGGGACTCTCTGAGCACTGAAATTCCTGAACATGGTCATTCCCTGCCAGGCCCAGGAGCTGGGAGGGTTTAAATTCCCACTGTGATTCTTTCTGGGACCTTCTGAGCACTGAAATTCCCCACCTTGGTCATTCCCTGCCTTTCCCAGGAGCTGAAAGGGTTTAAATTCCCACTGTGGTTCCTCCTGGGACCCTCTGAGCACTGAAATTCCTGCCTGGGAGTTTAAATTCCCACTGTGATTCCTCCTGGGACCCTCTGAGCACTGAAATTCCTGCCCAGGGTCATTCCCTGCCTTTCCCTGTGCATTGGGATCAATGTGTTGACATTACCAGCCACCTCTCCTGTCTGTGTTTGCACAGCTCTGTGTGTTCAGGCTCCCTCACGCAACCCTCCCCTCAATATTATTCATCCTTATTACGTATCATTATTCTTTATTATGATTTATATGCCACGCCACGGCTTTATGATGATTTATCCCCCCATCCCCAGAAGAGCTTATGGAAGGCATCACACAGCAGAAAGACAGCAGCCCTGCTCAGGGGGAAGAAACATGGCTTTGTCCCCACCAGCAGCTCTAATGCTGCTCCTCAGCCATTAAAAACCTCATCCCTGGGTTTCCACAAAAGGGTTTTGGGTTGAGTTGTACCAAGGTTTCAAGTCAAGGTTTTATCTAAACTCATGGTCCCCAATTCCTTTGCTGTTTTGTCCTTCCTTCTCCCGGCTTCTTCCAGGTCCTCATTTTCATCCTGCCTATTAAAAGAGATTTAATTTCCTGGTTGCCCTTGAAGCAATCTTTGTTCTCTTCAGGGAGGAACTTCCTTGGCTGGTTTAGAGCAGCTTCACTCCGCTCTGCTCTTAAAATCAGCCACAACCCAGGGACATTTCCAATGCTCAGAACAAGAGCTGGAGCTTTACACCTGGGTAAATAACAGTGATCAAGTGCAAAACGCTTCCTGAGTCCCAGCAATGTCCCAGTGTTTGCCTGGAGGAGCCTCAGCCTGTCAGGGACAGGTCTTGAGCCAAAAGGTCCTGGTTTGGTAACAGGATCACTGGGCTGGGAGGAGGAACCTGCTCTGCAGGTTAAGGGCACAGTCTTCAAAGGGAGGGAAAGGAGGCTGGAGCTTCCAGGACTTTCCCTGATCCACTCCTGTGCTTCCAGGACTTTTCCCTGGATTCTCTCCTGTGCTTCCAGGACTTTTTCCATATCCACTCCTGTGCTTCCAGGACCTTTCCCTGATTCTCTCTTGTGCTTCCAGGACCTTTCCCTGGATCCACTCTTGTTTTCCCTGAGCCACTCCTGTGCTTCCAGGACTTTTCCCTGATCCACTCCTGTGCTTCCAGGACTTTTCCCTGGATTCACTCCTGTGCTTCCAGGACTTTTCCCTGGATCCTCTCTTGTGCTTCCAGGACTTTTCCCTGGATCCACTCCTCTGCTTCCAGGACATTTCCCTGGATCCACTCCTGTGCTTCCAGGACTTTTCCCTAGATCCACTCCTGTGCTTCCAGGACTTTCCCTGATCCACTCCTGTGCTTCCAGGACTTTTCCCTGATCCACTCCTGTGCTTCCAGGACTTTTCCCTGGATTCACTCCTGTGCTTCCAGGACTTTTCCCTGGATCCTCTCTTGTGCTTCCAGGACTTTTCCCTGGATCCACTCCTGTGCTTCCAGGATTTTTCCCTGGATCTACTCCTGTGCTTCCAGGACCTTTCCCTGGATCCACTCCTGTGCTTCCAGGACTTTTCCCTGATCCCCTCCTTTGCTTCCAGGACTTTTCCCTGATCCCCTCCTTTGCTTCCAGGACTTTTCCCTGGACTCACACAGGGAGTGGCAAAAGCTGCAGCAAACAGGGATTTCCCGGAGCTGATGCTGCTCAGGGCGAGGAGGGTCAGGGTTTGTCAGTTCTGGGAAAACCCATGACAACCATAAAAAAAAAACCATCCCCAGCCTCCCACTCCCTCCCGGGCTCGGTTCCTGTGCTGCTGATGGACACGGCCAGGGATAATTTCCACTGGGGAAAAGCTTGTGAGAACCTTCCTGGGGCTGGGATTGCAGCAGTGAGAGGAATGAGGGGTGGGTTGGTGTCAGGACAGCTCAGTTTTTGTGGGTTGTGCAGTGGAAAGAGGCTCAGACCTCACTTTTGATGGATTTTCAGCTCTGGGGGAGCAGCTTTTCGAGCCCCCAGGGTGGAGCTGAGCCAGTGAACCAAAAACCTCCCAAACCAATCCCTCCCCTGTGGAACAGCAAAGGAAACAAATTCTGGGTTTAGGTTTCTGTGCAGAGCTCGGGGTTTTTTTGATCTGGCATCGTTTGGATGCCAGAAGTTTCTAAAGCTGGCCCGGAGTGACTCTGATCCTGTCTGGAGCGTTGGCAAAGCTCACATGGAATCCAGGCGTGGAAAAAAATAAAAAATATCAGAGTCTGGGAGTGCAGCAGCAGCTGGGTGAGACAGGGGATGTCTCTGCTCCTTTGTACAGCCTGGGACAGTCCTGGGGGGGAGAGAAAATGATAAAAATAATGTTTGGGGAGTTGGTCAGGGCTTGGGCCAAGCACATATGGGTGTTCACTGTTTGTGTGTGTGGATAAGTGTGAGAATTAAGGTATATTTATGGCAATTATTGCAGCAAATTTTACAGAAAAAAAACAAAAAAACCCAAACCAAGACAAAACAAACGAAAAAAACACCCCAACCCCCCCCCAAAAAAAACCACCAAAAACCAAAAAAAAACCCCAAACCAAACAAAAAAAAACCCTAAAAAAACTAAAAAAAAAAAAAAACAACAAAAAAACCAAAACAAAACAAAAAAACCCCACACACACACACAAAAAAAAAAAAAAAAAAAAAAAAAAACCAAACAAAACAAAACAAAAAAACCACCAAAAACTCAACAAAAAAACCCATACAGCAAATATTACAGCAAATATTTAATCACAATAAATAACCCCATTGTCTTCCCTTTTTTTTTTTTTTCCTGAGGAGCTGGTCGAGCCTCCAGCAATTTTATTTATTTATTAAACGTCGCCAGAGATAGTTGAGCAGCAGGGGAGTGCTGCTCTGTCTCCCAAACGATGACTGCCATCAGGCTGGAGAAATCACTCATCTCTGGCAAGGAAAAAAAAAAAAAAAAAAAAAAAAAATCCCTCTTTGGTGGGTTAATGATGCAGGGTAAATCCTGCCAGTGGCCAGTGCTCTGAGCACACCAGACATGACCTGGGGGAATCATGGATTTCTGGAGGGGGGAGAGCTGTGCCTGCTGCTCCTCTGTAATGGGATTGCTGCTTTCTAATGGCTTCAACTTCTTCTCCTTTCCCCCCTTTATCATTATTGACCAAGGAGCACCAGTGAGGCTGGAGAATAAATAGTTCCCCGATGGTTAACAACAGGCCCTCCACCGATTGGAATTCAAGCTGTGCTCCCTGTTATATTCTTTATAATCACACTTTATTGCGTGGGGAGGAAAATAAAGCATTTCTCTCTCTCCATCCTCCCCCCCCTTTCCCTTTCCCTCCTCGTCACCCCTGGGAAATTGGGTGCTGCCTTGTCCTGGAGCAGGGGAGAGGAGGCTCCAGGGCTGAGCAGCCACCAGAGGAACGGGCAGGAACATCCCCCATCCCTCATCCCTCATCCCACATCCCTCATCCCACATCCCTCATCCCACATCCCCCATCCCTCATCCCCCATTCCTCATCCCACATCCCTCATCCCCCATCCCTCATCCCTCATCCCTCATCCCCCATCCCTCATCCCACATCCCTCATCCCCCATCCCTCATCCCTCCCCGGCGCTCTGCGGGACCAGCCTTGGGGGGAGCCGCGGGGGAGGCGAGGAGGGATCCTGCTCTGTGTGTGTGGAGTGCCTGGGGCAGATCTCCTTGTATCCCCATCCCTGTCCTCATATCCATCCCTGGATCCCCATCCTCATCCTCATCCCCATCCCTGTTTTCCCATCCCTCCTTGTATTCCCATCCCTGTCCCCATCCCCTCCCTGCATCTCCATCCTTGTCCCTATCCCTTCTTGTATCCCCATCCCTGTCCCCGTCCCCTCCCTGTTTTCCCATCCCTCCTTGTATTCCCATCCCTGTCCCCATCCCCTCCCCAGATCCCCAAGACTGTCCCCATCCCTATTCCCTCTTTGCATCCCCGTCTGTATCCCATCCCCATCTCTATCCCTCTCCCCATCTGTCCCCATTCCCATCCCCATCCCCTCCCCGAATCCCCATTCCCATCCCTTCCCCATCCCCTCCCTGGATCCCCATCCCTATCCTATCCCTCTCCCCATCCCTGTCCCCATCCTCATCCCTAGATCCCCATCCCTGTCCCCTCTCCGGATCCCCATCCCCGTCCCCATCCCTGTTCCCATTTCCATCCCCATCCCTGTCCCCATCCTCTCCCTGGATCCCCATTCCCATCCCATCCCCATTCCCCTCCTCGGATCCCCATCCCTGTCTCCGTCCCCATCCCTATGCTCATTCCCATCCCTGGATCCCCCTCCCTGGATCCCCATCCCATCCCCATCCCCATTCCCTCCCCGGATCCCCATTCCCATGCCTGTTCCCATCCCCAGATCCCCATCCCTGTCCCCATTTCCATCCCCATCCCCGTCCCCATATCTGTCCCTATTCCCATCCCTGTCCCCATTCCCATCCCTGTCTCCGGATCCCCATCCCCATTCCCATCCCCATTCCCATCCCCATTCCCATTCCCGTCCCCATATCTGTCCCTATTCCCATCCCTGTCCCCATTCCCATCCCTGTCTCCGGATCCCCATCCTCATTCCCATCCCCATTCCCATCCCCATTCCCATCCCCTCCCGTCCCCCCCGTCCCCCCGCCCCCGCTGCCGCCACCCCCGGCGGCGCTGCGGGCCGTGCCCGGCTGTCTCGGCCGCCCCGCGCCTGCGGCCGGCCCGGGGCTGGCTCCAGGCTCCCGGGGGCGGGAGGTGATGATTTTCCAGTGGGTATTTGTCAGGTCAGAGTCTGCGCCGCCCGGCGGGCTCCGCGCCGCGCTCCGCGGGTTATTTATTACCTCCCTCTCCCCGGCGGCAGCGCTGCGGCTCCGGGGCCGCTGCCAGAAACCCGCGGCGGCGGCGGCCGGGGGAACCGGCCGGGGGGTTCCCGAGCAGCGACGGCCGGGCAGCGCTGCTCGGGGACTGACAGGGCTGTTCAGGGACTGACAGGGCTGCTCGGGGACTGACAGGGCTGTTCAGGGACTGACAGGGCTGCTGTAGGGCTGACAGGGCTGCTCTGGGACTGACAGAGCTGCTGAGAGCCCGAGAGAGCTGCTGTGAGCCCCATAGAGCTGCTGTGAGCCCCATAGAGCTGCTCAGGGACTGACAGAGCTGCTGTGAGCCCCATAGAGCTGCTGTGAGCCCCATAGAGCTGCTCAGGGACTGACAGAGCTGCTGTGAGCCCCATAGAGCTGCTCAGGGACTGACAGAGCTGCTGTGAGCCCCATAGAGCTGCTCAGGGACTGACAGAGCTGCTGTGAGCCCGGCTGTCCCGTTCCTGGCCCGGCTCTGCCTCTCTTGACCCGGCTTGTACAGCTCCAAGCCCGGCTTGTGCCGTTCTCGGCCCAGCTGTGTCTCTCCTGGCCCAGCTGTGCCTCTCCTGACCCGGCTTGTGCCACTTCTGGCCCGGCTGTGCCTTGTCTTGTCCCTGTCCCCTTCTGACCCGGCTGTGCCTCATCCCTGTCCCCCTCTTGGCACCGGCCCACGGTTCTCCCACTGTCTCGGAGCATCCTCGGGGCACTCCCGGGGCATTCCCAGAGCATTCCCGGCTCTCTCCCTGCTCAGAAAGGAACAAGGCAGCAGGGAGAAGCCTTTCCCACAGTCTGATGTGGAAAAGCTCCTCAGCTCTAAGTCAGGAGAAAGGGGAGTTGGAGCATCCCTGGCTGTGGTTTGGTTTGGGTCGGTGGTGCTGGGGACAGAGTTCAGCAGTGCCATCACTCCTGGCCCCCCAAACAGGCTCAGCCCCTCCTGAATCCCTGAGCTGTGTCAAGCCCCAGGGAGATGTGGGTCTGAAAACTTGGAGGGAGCAAGAGCTGTGGGCACCGTGGGCTCTGGAGAGTCATTTCAGCTCTTGCTGCTCCCTGGGATCAGATGGCCCAAGTGAGACACTCACTGGTCCCTGGATCAGATGGCCCAGGTGAGACACTCACTGGTCCCTGGGATCAGATGGTCCAAGTGAGGCACTCACTGGTCCCTGGATCAGATGGCCCAGGTGAGGCACTCACTGGTCCCTGGATCAGATGGCCCAGGTGAGGCACTCACTGGTCCCTGGATCAGATGGCCCAAGTGAAGTGAGACCCTCACTGGTCCCTGGATCAGATGGCCCAGGTGAGGCACTCACTGGTCCCTGGATCAGATGGCCCAGGTGAGGCACTCACTGGTCCCTGGATCAGATGGCCCAGGTGAGGCACTCACTGGTCCCTGGATCAGATGGCCCAAGTGAGGCACTCACTGGTCCCTGGATCAGATGGCCCAGGTGAGGCACTCACTGGTCCCTGGATCAGATGGTCCAAGTGAGGCACTCACTGGTCCCTGGGATCAGATGGTAAAAGTGAAGTGAGACACTCACTGGTCCCTGGATCAGATGGTAAAAGTGAAGTGAGACCCTCACTCGGCCTTTGGGCAGCTCTGGGGTGTGTGTTGGTCTGCTCAGGCTCCAGGAGTGCCCAGCCCGGGCTCAGAGCCCTGGAATCCTCCCATCCACATTGATCCTGGTGAAAAACAACTCCAAATCCATAAGGCAGCACCGTTACACCATTTACATTCGTTACATTTTTGTTGAGTCACCGTATGCAAAGTCGGATTTTTAGATAAAACCCAATGTGATCCCCAGGCCGACTTTATCTGCTGTCACTGCCTGTGTTGTGTTCCTAGGAAACCTCTAATCCAAGGATTTCCTCCTGCTTTCCAGACCTTCATTAACATCCCAGCCTTATTTCAGCTCTCCTCATTCCCTGCATGCAAATTCCTCGTGAGCCAAATCAGTTTGGTTCCCTTGGCAGCATCCAGAGTGACCACAGTCCTCCCCAGGTGTTAAAAATGGGCAGGAGACAATGTTTTCTCCTTTGAATGCCTTTATTTTTCCCTGGGATTTTATTTTATCCCTGGGATTGGGACATGAGGCTGCTCCAGGTGCTGGGGCAGGAGCACCAGGACATCAGGGCAAGGCCTGATTTGTTGGCTGATTTATCACAGGGAAATCTCCCTATTTGTGGGGAATTTTCATGACTGTGAAAATGGTTCTGTTTGTGATGGGGATTCCAGGCTAAAGTTTCCTCTCTGCACCTTCTGGCCTGGTCTGTCCATAGATAGAGGAGAGTTTTTGGCTGCTGCTCTCCCTGGAAAGCACAGACACCTCACCCTGATCCTCTGACACAGCTCCAGGGTCCCCATGTGTGACACACCCCATTTCTTCTGCAAGGACAAATAACTCATAATTCAGCTGATCCCTGGGATTTTTAAGGTGCTTCCAGACTTCAAACTTCTCTGCTGCTTGCAGGGCATTACCCAAGTGAAAAAGAGTGTGAACATCTCTCCCATCCTGATCAGAGCTACAGGACACAAGGGGAAACAGGCAGCAAATGGAAATATTCTTTAGTTATTACTTAGCTGTATATTGTTTATTATTTCTCTCTTGGTGTCCCCTGATTGTCTCCATGCTCAGGTTCCTCACAGCTCCCGATTTCTTTTCTCTCTCCCTGTTTTCCCCACTCCCAGGCAGTGAAACCATGTCCCAAAAAAGCTCAGGGATGACTCTGGGGCTGTGCCAGGGGAGGACAGAGCCACGAGGAGGAGAATTGGGGCTGCACACACAGAGGGGAGCAGGGAAATGCTCAGGGAGAGAGGGAGGGGTGCTCAGCTCACTGAGCTCAGCTCATTATCCCACGCTCCTGCTTATCCTCCAACTCTCCCTTTGATCCTCCTGCGTTTTCATCTGATAATTGGATGGGGGTTCCAGGGGTTGCTGCTTGAGAGGGTTTTTTGGGAGCTGAGGGAAGGAGGTGTCTTGAAACAAGGGACAATCCCAGGGGTATTTCCAGTGCCAAAGGAATGCCTGGGACACCACTCACCTTCCTGTCCCTCTTGAGGTCCTGCTGAGATTTATTTGTGTTGTCTCTTCTTTGTCACATACATCCTTACTGTTTCTCTTTTTTACTCAAATTTCATGGGGAACTGAGCTAAATGTTTATTTCCTCCTGCTTTGAGGAGGTTTGGGATTGGGTTATGTTTGTGTCTCATTGCTGCAGTCCTGTATGGCCATTCCAATAAATGGATTTACTGATTGAGGTGCATTTTGTGCTGCAGTGAGTCTGGAGAGAGCTCCGAGAACATCCATGGAAAGGGAATTTGGAATCCTGGAGGGTGAAAGCTCCAGAGGGGAGGAAGAGCTGCATTCACCCAGGAATGTGACAGAGAGGAGCCTGTGCAGCCCCACCATCCCCAGCTCCTCAGGAGGTACAACAAGAGCACACTCTGCTCTTTAATAATATTTAAATTATTATGGTTAAATTCCCAAAGGGATCTCAAAACCCGGTGGGTTGTTGTTTTTTATTTATTTATTTATTTATTTATTTATTTTAATTTTTATTTTTGTTTTGTTTTGTTTGTTTGTGATTGGTTGTGGTTTTTTTTTTTTTTTTTTTTTTTTTTTTTTTTTTTTTTTTTTTTTTTTTTTTTTTGGAAGAAGGGAGGAGAAAGAATGGGAGACTCAGCCTGGAATAATGTGGATAAAACTTCCCAAAGCAAATCCACCTTCCTGGGTTTGTACCTGAACTTCTCATAATTGAAATTAAAAAAATCACAATTATTTCATACAGAGAGAAATAAATGCCATAATTGGCCTTTGTAGCTACAAACCTGATTAAGATGATGTATAAAATGACAGTGTGTGTGTGTTGAGATGTGCAAACACAGATCCCTCCTAACAAACACAACACATTCCTGCTGCTCTGAAGGTTCATCCAGACCTGATTTCCATTTTCACTCAGCAAGAACTGATCCAGCCCTTGGAGTTCTTACAGAAACACTGAATGGGTTGGAGCCCCAGACGTTTCTTGCAGTCAAACCCAGAGAATTCCCTGGTGAGTTATGCTGGGGCTGCTCCCTCAGGGTGTCAGAGGCAGGGGGAGAAATCCTGCGCTCAATAATTCATGGATCCATAAAGATTTTTATTTTTATTATTTTTTTTTTCGAGCAAGCAATAATTCTTTGGAAATTAAGTCTAATTAAAAGCAATACCATCCTCACAAATGCACTCAGTCACTCGGTCAGGACCAATTTTTTTTTTTATTATTATTTTATTTATTTATTATTTTTGCTTCCTGTGCTGTTCCCATGTGCACCCTGATCAGTGTTTGGCTGTAATTGTGAGTAGAGAGACAGAAAAACTGGGTTGTAATAGACTCGAGGGTCTCCTGGATATTTACAGCTTTTTTTATTTTGGGGTCAGTGCAGAGGTTTATGGCTGATGGGTGCAGAGAAGTGGCTGCTGCTTCTTGCTGGACTTAAAAAAGGATGAGAGAAACTTTAAAAAAAAAATCTCTTTCCTCTGCTCCTCATCCTCAGTGAGTGGCCCCACATCCCTCCCCAGCCTTTCCCAGGTAAATCAGGAAGGAAATGTGTGTTGGAACCCGGGGGTGCTCCGACTGGATAAAGCACTTTTGGCTAAAGGAAGACGCGTCACAAACAAAACCCTTTTCTCTCCTGCTGCGAACAAAACACTGATTTCTATTTACCAGGGAGCTCAGATGATAATTTTAGGCAGCAGGCATTAAAATGACTGGTACACACAGATTGCTCTGACATTTCTGCCTCTGCCACGTGTGCTGTGTGGCTGCTCACAATTCCCTGCTTTTGCTCAGCCATTGAGTTATTGAACCTGAGAGGAGCAGAGCTCTGGAAATCCATAGAAAACGGGGTGGAAATGCCTCGGGAGTCTGGCTGAGATGTTTTCTGAGTGAGGCTCCTGAGTTTGGAGCTTCTGCAGCCCCACAGGGAGACAAGGCAGAGACAGAGGTGGGGATTTCTGACTCCCCATGCAGCAAAGATCCCATTGGGAATTCTGACAACAAATAAAACTCACCTGCAGCAGCTTTTCTGTCCACGCTGCACTGGCTGGGAAGGAGCAGAGTTGTTGTTCCTCTTCTGAGAAACTCAGATCACCAGGAGAGGATCCAAATATGCAAATGTCTATTTACATTTTTTTTTTTAAATTCTCTTTGTTTTGTTTTGGTTATCCCTTCCTTATCTCTTATCTAAGTTTCTGTTTGATGGAAGCCCCTCTGTTGCAGTGTCGTCATGGCAACAGGTTTGTATCCAGGAGTGTGTTTTTATGGGATTGTAGGATTTAAAATAAAACTGAACCAAACAGGAGGAGCCTGGCCCAGGAGCTCCTCAGTGACAGAGCTGAGCAAGGACAAAGTTCTTGATTTGTGTTTGTGAGTTCACTGCTTGTCCCTGGCCCTGTTTGTGGGGTTGTTTTGGGTGTATTTAAATAAATAGAATAAATGTGTAGAAGGGACCATGTTCTCACTGTGATGCTGGAGATCCTGAACTCACAGAATCCATGAAATAACTACAGGGAAAGCCCAGCACCAGGCCCTGCAGTGAGAATTCCCTGCAGGAACAACACAGATCCCTTTTGGGGAGCTCCTGTGGGGTGTCCCCTCAGGTGGTCCTGGCCCAGGAGCTCCTCAGTGACAGAGCTGAGGGAGGCCAAATTCTTGATTTGTGATTGTGAGTTCACTGTTTGTGCCTGGCACTGTTTGTGGGGTTGTTTTGGGTGTATTTAAATAAATAGAATAAATGTGTAGAAGGGACCATGTTCTCACTGTGATGCTGGAGATCCTGAACTCACAGAATCCATGAAATAACTGCAGTACCAGGACCTGCAGTGAGAATTCCCTGCAGGAACAACACAGATCCCTGTTTGGGGATGTCCCAGCTCCTGTGGGGTGTCCCCTCAGTCCCAGTGGAAATTCAGCCAGGTTTGGCTCTGGCAGAGGGACACAGAACTGGGTGACCCTGCAGGACAGACACTGCCCTGTCACTGCTGGGACAATAACTGCTCTGCTAAATTCCTAAATCCCTGGGGGATTTGCACCCTGCTGGGCGGCACCTCTGAGGTGCTGGGTGCTAAATCCCAGGGGAGTCACTCCACTGAGTCCCTAAAAAGGAGGAGAACCTGAACAGCACAAACCCCTCTGCAGAGACACCCAGTGATTTAAAGACTTCAGGAGATATTGGCTCTAATTAACACGTTGGGAACCAGCTCGAGGTGACACTTCAGCACCTCCTAAATTGGTCAAGACAGGTTCTACTGAGTCCCTAATTTGATCTTCCTATTAAAAGCAGTCACACCTTGATTACACCAGGCTCTTCTGGGCACATCAACTTCCCAAGGATTCCTGAAAAAAAAAAAAGCTTCATCTCTCTCATCCCAAAAAAATCTTCTATTTCTTGTTGTTGTAACCTGGCTGCAGATTCCAGCCAGACACACATTCCTGGACAGTCAGTTCTTCCCATTTTTTTTGTCACAATGATTGCAGGAGGGAAGTTGAGTAGGAAAAAGAAAAAAAAAAAAAGAGATACAGCCAGGCTTGATGTGCCCATGAGTTCAGCATCTGTCATTTCTTTCACATTTCTTTATTAAACTTAAGGTTTATTCCACTGGTGATTTCTGTAAGGGACTTTTTTTTTGCATCACTTGAGTGTAACTAAACTTGTTTTCCAAAAACCTTTGTTGCAGAGAAGGGCAAGGCCTTGGTGTGTTGTGGGGACTGGACACTGAGGAGGGCAGTCAGTAAAAAAAAAACCAGTCATTGGTTTTAATGGAAATAGATTTGTGCCCTTATTATTTAGGAGAACAGAGCAGCTGGTTTAGAATTGGAGTTCTTGCCTCTCAAATAAAAGTTCCTTCAGACATTTAATTCCTGTAGGTTTTTTGAGTTCTGATCTACTCAGACTGGTTACGGAGCTGTACAGGGAAGGTGATTTGGAAGAGGGATTTTGTGAAAATGGATGGGCAAGGAGAGAGTTTCTCAAACCACTGTCCAAGGCTGTTCTGGAGGATTCCAGAACACCTTTACTGGGTAGAGGGTCCCACAGCTTCCAGCTCTGGCTGTGCGAGCCCACAGCACCAGGACACTTCTTCCCAAAAAGGCAGAAAAAACTCCTCCATTTCCACTCCAACAAAAGGCAGCGCCCTGAAGCAGCAGGATTAAAAGGGGAACAACCCAGCAGTTCCTGAGAAAGCAATTTTTCAGAGGAAAAGCCCTTCCCAGCCTCCTCTTTCCCTCCTCTCCCCTGCACAGCCACCTGTGCCCTCCCTGAGTGCTGGGCTGTCAGAATATCTCTGCTAATGAAGCAGTCTGGCCTCAGGCTGCTCTCACTGCAATCCCAGCCCCGAGCCGGCCCTGGCTGCTCACACTGAGCACACAGCTGGGCTGGGGGAAGGACAAAAATAGGAAATCTTGGCTGTGGCACAGCCCTGGTGTCCCCCAGAGTGGGCAGAGGGTGCGGGATGGGGATGGGTGGTGCTGGTGGGGCTCTTTGGTCTCCTCCCTTGTCCTTTGGGCAGTAGGGAGAGGATTGGTTTGGGGATGGAATCTGTGCTAGATCCTGCAGGAATAGAAGTCCTGGATGGAATCTGTGCTGGATCCTGAACAGGGACAGCAGCTCTGGGTGGAATCTGTGCTGGATCCTGAACAGGGACAGCAGCTCTGGGTGGAATCTGTGCTGGATCCTGAACAGGGACAGGAGCTCTGGATGGAATCTGTGCTGGATCCTGAACAGGGACAGGAGCTCTGGGTGGAATCTGTGCTGGATCCTGAACAGGGACAGGAGCTCTGGATGGAATCTGTGCTGGATCCTGAACAGGGACAGGAGCTCTGGATGGAATCTGTGCTGGATCCTGAACAGGGACAGCAGCTCTGGATGGAATCTGTGCTGGATCCTGAACAGGGACAGGAGCTCTGGATGGAATCTGTGCTGGATCCTGAACAGGGACAGGAGCTCTGGATGGAATCTGTGCTGGATCCTGAACAGGGACAGCAGCTCTGGATGGAATCTGTGCTGGATCCTGCAGGAACAGGAGCTCTGGATGGAATCTGTGCTGGATCCTGAACAGGGACAGGAGCTCTGGGTGGAATCTGTGCTGGATCCTGAACAAACAGGAGCTCTGGATGGAATCTGTGCTGGATCCTGAATAGGAACAGCAGCTCTGGATGGAATCTGTGCTGGATCCTGAACAGGGACAGGAGCTCTGGATGGAATCTGTGCTGGATCCTGAACAGGGACAGGAGCTCTGGGTGGAATCTGTGCTGGATCCTGAACAAACAGGAGCTCTGGATGGAATCTGTGCTGGATCCTGAACAGGGACAGCAGCTCTGGATGGAATCTGTGCTGGATCCTGAACAGGGACAGCAGCTCTGGATGGAATCTGTGCTGGATCCTGCAGGAACAGCAGCTCTGGATGGAATCTGTGCTGGATCCTGCAGGAACAGGAGCTCTGGATGGAATCTGTGCTGGATCCTGCAGGAACAGGAGCTCTGGGTCCCTTTCTGGGCTCAGGTTGCTCATCTGAAAGGTAGTTGGGTTTCTCTCTGCTCCCAGCCTCAACCCGTCTTTCCTGTCCCTCCAAGGAGGGCCTGCATCTGCAATGAGGCTTTAAAACAGCTCAAAGGACCTTTGATCTGAGTTAGGAGCTCCGAGGTTTGCTGAAACACATGTAAATAAATGTGATCATTACATTTAGGAAGTTTTTTTCTTCTTTTATTGGTTGAATAATGGCGGAATGTCCAGGATAAGTAATTTGTCCCATAAACTGGTGATGGGATGTGGAGGAAAATCTTTCTCTCTTAAGTTTAAGAGCTGTGCTTGAAGCATTATCCCCACTTAGAAAACACTTTCTGCCACAGGTAAACTCTTTGCAGTTGTTGACATATTTGACCTGAGAGAAAGGTTTTTGTTTCAATCCAAGGTGATGTATCCCAGAAGTGAATGCTGAAAAATGATCCCTTTTTACTCTGTTTGCTGTGGCAGAGCCTCTGTGAGCAAATTAAGAATCATGCTTTCACTTTGCTGGGCGCCCTGGAGTAACAAAACAGAACAAAAAAAAAAAAAAAAAAAAAAAAAAAAAAAAGAAAAATCCAGGGAGATTCCTGCCCCCAGACTGGGAAACCTGTTCCAGGTGTGGAGCTTGCAGAGCCTCCCTGGCTCCCCCTCCAACCACACGGCTTTGCCTGGAGCTCTCTGATCTGCTCTCCAGTGGTGAATCTGTTTACACTAATCCCAAAAGCTCTGCTATTAAAGAGGCTGGAGCTGAGCAACTCCAGGCTCTGCTGCTGAGCTCAGCCAGAGTTCCTGCTCCCCATCACAGGCAGGAATCCCCAGGGACTCCTGAGAGGCTGCTGGGGTCACTCTCCATCTGTTGCACCCCCAAATTTCCCCCCAGTTCTTCCCGTGTAGCCCTGGTTTGGCACCTGATGTGTTTTGGTTTTCTGAAATTCTTTTTTTCAAAGAATTTTCTGTAAGCAGGAGAAATGTTTTTGTAGCTGTAGCTCTGTTATTTATTTTTTTTTTCCTAAGAGGGATGTCTCCTTGCTTTGACCAATGGGAGTGAAGAGGTTTTGCCTTTGTGTCCCCAATCAGATTGGTCTGTGTGAAATGGGATAAAAGGGATTGAATAGTATAAAATAGTGTAAAAGTATAAAATAGTATAAAAGTATAAACCAGTGTAGCCCTGGTTCCGTGCCTGAGGTGTTTTGGTTTTCTGAAATTCTTTTCTCAAAGAATTTTCTGTAACAGGGGAAATGTTTTTGTAAATTGTAATTTTGTCATTCATTCCTTTCCCCAGGAGGGATTTCTCCTTGCTGTCCCTCTGCTCTGCCCAATGGGAGTGAAGAGGTTTTGCCTTTGTGTCCCCAATCAGATTGGTCTGTGTGAAATGGGATAAAAGGGAGACACAGCCCAAAAACAAAGGAGTCATTTTCAGCCTCCTGAATCTCAGAGTCTGTGTAATTGTGGATTAAAACAGAGTCATTTCCCTGTGTGAGAAGGTTCCTGCAGGATCGGGGTCACTCCTGTCCTGCTCTCCTGTGACCTCTCCTGGAGGGAGCCCAGATCCTTCCTTTGGCCAAGGCTGTGGCCAAGCTGTCCCTGCATGAGGAACAGAGGTGGAACAGTAATAAAACCCTGGTGGCTGTAAAAGAAGGAAGCTTTGAGAAAAAAAAAAAATTAAAAATCCCCACTCCCTTATAAAAAGTGTAAATAAATCAGGCCCAGGAAGCCAAGCTCCAAAGGAGACGGAGTCAAGGGAATTCTGAAGAAGATTCCAAGGTTCTCAAGAGCCCAGTGCAGGTGGATGTGGCAGGAGTGAAGGTTTTGGGGAGCTCAGAGTGAGCCCCTCTCACCACTCAGCCCCTGACCTGCCCTCCCTCCAGAATCTCTGACTGCCACAGAAACGTGTCTCCCACAGAAACGTGGCTCCCACAGAAACGTGGCTCCCACAGCCTCTTCCCAGCATTTTCCTTGGATCATTAGGTGATAATAGAAAGTGATTTTTCCCCTGTCATCCCGAGCAATCAGAAGCATTAAGAATAAGAGCCTAAGCCTGAAAGCCTAAATGAGAGGGTTTGATGGGGCTGTGGATCTGCCTCCTTCATTAGAGCCAGGAGCAAAGATGGATCCCAGAGCTGGAGCTCCTTGGGAATAAAAGCTGGGAGCTGTGTGCTGCTCTGGGGGCTCTGGGGCTGAGCTCACACAGAATTTTC
This sequence comes from Zosterops lateralis, assembly GCF_965231275.1. Taxonomy (NCBI): domain Eukaryota; kingdom Metazoa; phylum Chordata; class Aves; order Passeriformes; family Zosteropidae; genus Zosterops; species Zosterops lateralis. Next base: position 7,086,322 of record NC_139782.1, on the reverse strand, counting down.
ACTGTTTTGCAACTTGGTAGAAGCTCATGGGCCACATTTCTTGTCCCATATTTAGGGGATAATTTATTTTTGTTTCTCTCCTGCCCAGTCAATCCCACTTTGGCATCCAGAGGCAGGGAACCCCATCTTGTTGAGGTGACACATCCCTGTAACAACCACACAGCTTCATTTGGGGCAGCCTCGTCCTCTTGGGGCAGTTCCACATGGACCTTGTGCCGTGTCTGCCACAGCTTGTGACAGAAAAGAGATTTACCCCGTGTGTCCTAAGCCTTGTTCCATCCATCCCTCTGTCCCTCCATGGATCCATCCATGAATCCACCCATGGATCCATCTGTCCGTCCATCCACGGATCCATGGATCCTTCCATCCCTCCATCCCTCCATCCATCCCTCCATCCATCCATCCATCCATCCATCCATCCATCCATCCATCCATCCCTCCCTCCATCCCTCCATCCCTCCATCCATCCCTCCCTCCATCCCTCCCTCCATCCCTCCATCCATCCATCCATCCCTCCATCCATCCATCCATCCATCCATCCATCCATCCATCCATCCATCCATCCCTCCATCCCTCCATCCCTCCATCCATCCCTCCCTCCATCCCTCCCTCCATCCCTCCCTCCATCCCTCCCTCCATCCCTCCATCCATCCATCCCTCCCTCCATCCATCCATCCATCCCTCCCTCCATCCCTCCCTCCATCCCTCCATCCCTCCATCCATCCATCCATGGAAAGAGAAAGTCTGGATGGTCCCAGCTGCCAAGGGACAGTGATCATCCTGCTGTGGGGTGCAGAGGGGTGGGCAGCAGCGGGGCCTGGTCCCCTCATGTCCCCCCCATGTCCCCCCCTTGTCCCCCCATGTCCCCCCCATGTCCCCCCCATGTCCCCCCATGTCCCCCCTATGTCCCCCCATGTCCCCCCCATGTCCCCCCATGTCCCCCCCATGTCCCCCTGGTCCTCTCCGGGTTCCCCCTCGGTCCCTCCCGGTCCGGCAGCCCGGGGCGCTGTCCCCGCCGTCCGTCGCTCACCCCCTTCCCCGCCGGCTCGTCTGTTTCCCAGCGCCTCCGCTGTTTAAATGGGCCAAGTTAGAGAAGCGGCGGCGGCGGCGGCGGCGGCGGCGGAGGGAAAATCTTGTTTGGTCGGAGTCTCCCAAGTGTGCGGTGACTCCTGAGCCCCGATCAATCCCGTGTCTGTCCGGGCTGGGGGCCCAGCCCAGCCCAGCGGAGCTCCAGCAGGGATGGCACTCTAGATGTCCGGGTGTCTGTGCGTGTGTACATCACTTTATATTTATATATATCTATATTTCTCTATGTACACAGAGGGCTAACACCGCGTTTCTCCAAACCCCCCGCAGGACTGGCGGGATTAAACCCCGATTTGCAGGGCGGGGGGAGGATCATCCACGGCTCCGGGGGGAGCGGGGCGAGTCTGCGGCGGCAGGTGAAGGTGGGCGGCCCCGGGGAAGGGAAGGGAAGGGAAGGGAAGGGAAGGGAAGGGAAGGGAAGGGAAGGGAAGGAAAGTTGTTTCTCCGCCGGCGCCCGGCTGTGTCTGAGCCCCGCGGGCAGCGCCGGCTCCGGCCGCGGCTCGGGGCGCCCCAGGGGCGGGGAGGGGTCGCCGGGCGGCGGCGGCGGCGGCGGGGGAGCAGCGTTTCATTTTAATTATTGCGTATAAATAAATAAACCAGGTGTCAGTTTAAAGGAAGCAAAGAAAAAAAAAAAAAAAGGGGGCAGGGTGAAAGGGGGCTGGCTGGGCTGGGCTGGCTGGGCTGGCTGGGAACCCTCCAGCAGCCTGGAGAGAAGGTGGGTTGATCTAGGGGGAATCAATAAGCTTTTTTAAAAAAATTTTTTTTCTCTTTTTTTTTTTTTCTCTTTTTTTTTTTTTCCCTTTTTTTTTCTTTTTTTTTTTTCTCCTTTTTTCCTTTTTTTTTTTTTTTTTTTTTTTTTTTTTTTTTTTTTTTTTTTTTTCCTTAAAACCAAAAATAATGTCTCCGGCGGCAGAGATCTCTCCGAGATGTCAGCTCTCCGCCCGGAGGGGCAGCTCTGCGAGGCGCACGGCAGCTCCCGGCTCCACGCTCCATCATTAGGCTCCTCTCCCTGGGAGAGGGACCCCCGAGCGCCCTGCTGGGGCACCGGCCCCGGAGATTTGTTCCCGGGCCGCTCCGGGGGCTCCCAGCCGCCTCCTCCCGCGGCCCCGCGGTGCCTGTGCTGCTGCCTGTGCTGCTGCTGCTACCGGCGCGTCTCAGCCCAACTCCGAGTGGAGCCGGAGCGCCTCGGGGAGAGCGGCCGCACCATGCCTGCCATCAAGAAAGAGCGGCTGGACAGGGAGGAGATGGCCCTGGCGGCCTTTAACCAGCCCCTGGACGCCTTACCTGAGTACCTGGCTGCCATGCCGGTGGTGGCCCCGCACCCCCCGCCCTACGAGCAGCTCCTGGCGCAGCGCGCCTACCTGGGGCTGCCGGAGCCCCTCCCGCAGCACCCCCAGCGCCTCCCCGAGGAGCTGATGCTGGAGAGGTTCTCCTCCATCCCGGATTTCCAGCCTTTCTTCGACAGCGGGGAGCCCTGCATCGAGGTGGAGTGCGGGGAGAACAAGGCGCTGCTCTACATCAATAAGTTGTGCCAGGGGAGCAAAGGGCCGTCCATCCGGTACCGGGGAGAGTGGCTCACCCCCAACGAGTTCCAGTTTGTCAGCGGCAGGGAGACGGCCAAGGACTGGAAGCGCAGCATCAGGCACAAAGGTGAGGGCAGAGCGGGCTCCCCGCTCCTCCTCGTTCAGCAACAGCATCCTCCTCCCTCTGCCCCGGGAGCTGTGAGCCCCCATCCCATCCCATCCCATCCCATCCCATCCCATCCCATCCCATCCCATCCCATCCCATCCCATCCCACCCCATCCCATCCCGTCCCCGGCGGAATTTCCCCCCATCCGACCCCTTCCTTTCTTCCTTCTTTTCCCTGCCGGAGCCCCGCGCAGCCCCGCTCCTCCTCGCTCAGCATCATCATCATCATCATCCTCCCTCTGTCCCGGGGAGCTGTGAGCCCCCATCCCATCCCATCCCATCCCATCCCACCCCATCCCATCCCATCCCATCCCATCCCATCCCATCCCATCCCATCCCATCCCATCCCAGGCGGAATTTCCCCCCATCCTCCCGGCATTTCTCCCCAATCCTCCGACCCCTTCTTTTCTTCCTTCTTTCCCTGCCGGAGCCCCGCTCCTCCTCACTCAGCATCATCATCATCATCATCATCATCGTCGTCCTCCCTCTCTCCTGGGGAGCTCCGAGACCCCATCCCATCTCATCTCCGGCGGTATTTCCCCCCATCCGACCCCTTCCTTTCCTTCCTTCCTTCCCTGCCGGAGCCCCGCTCCTCCTCGCTCAGCATCATCATCATCCTCCCTCTGTCCCGGGGAGCTGTGAGCCTCCATCCCATCCCATCCCATCCCATCCCATCCCATCCCATCCCATCCCATCCCATCCCATCCCATCCCATCCCATTCCCGGTGGTCTTTCCCCCCATCCGACCCCTTCCTTCCTCCCTCCCTTCCCTCCCAGCCGGGTCCCCGCACAGCCCTCCCGGTACCGCCGAACTTTTCCGAGCTATTTGGGAACGGTTTTCTTTTGGGGAGGGATTTTTTGAAAAGGGGTGGGAGGGGATGGATTTGGAGGGGCTTTTCTCCTCTGGGGAGAAGTTTGACCCCAGGGGCTCGGGGTGGTGGCGGTGCCGGTGGTGGCAGAAGGGAGGATGGAGAGGAAAAGAGGAGAGGGGCTGGATTTGGGGGGCTCTTCTCTGCTGGGGAGAAGTTTGATGTGGCGGGGTGCGGACCCTGGCGGGGTGAGGACCCCCGGGGCTCGGGGTGGTGCCGGTGCCGGTGCCGGCGGTGGCGGTGGCGGTGGTTGAAGGGGGGATGGAGGGGCGGGGTGGGGGATTTTGGGGGGCTTTTCTCGGCTGGGGAGAATTTTGATATGGCGGGGTGCGGACCCCCGGTGTCAGTGCCGGTCCCGGTGCCGGTCCCGGCCCCGCTGTCGGTCCCGGCCCCCCAGGGAGCCCCAGCAGGGCCCGGCCAAGCCCCGGGGGGCGGCGGGCGGGGTCGGGGGTGTTTCCCCCGCTTTGGGAGGTGCGGGAGCTCCGCGGCGCCGGCGGCCGCTGACGGGCGCCTGCCCTGCCTCCTCCTCTCCTCCTGCCCTGCCTCCTCCTCCTCCTCCTCCTCCTCCTCCTCCTCCTCCCTCCCTCCCGCCGGGGCCGGCGCCGCAGTCTCCGCTCCGAGAGCGGCAGGTGGAGAACGGGGGGCCCGGGAGGGCAGGGACAGCCCGGGGGGGACGGAACGAGCCCCAGAGCTGGAGATATCAGCCCCAGGAGGTGGCTGTCCCCATTGGGAGGTGGCTGTCCCCACTGGGAGGTGGCTGTCCCCATTGGGAGGTGACTGACACCCCGCCCGGGGTTATTGATCGCCCCCAGCCGGGCCGGGGCAGCGGGGATTGTTCATTCCTGGGCTCCTGCGGGAGGATTTTTTATTCCGGGGCTCCTGCGGGAAGATTGAGCCGCTCGGGGGTGAGTCGGGAGGAGCAGCGGGAGATGCTCCGGGGCTGTGCCCGGGGCGGGGGTGCGGGGGCGCCTCTGCCCGGGGATGGGCAGGGCTGGGGGCTGGACCGGGACCCCTAGAGGTTGTGCCTGGACCCCCTTCCCGGGGACTGGGCCGGGACTCTCGGGGGCTGTGTCGGGATCTCCGGGGGCTGTGTCGGGCTCTCCTCCCCGGGGGCTGTACCGGGCTCCCCTCCCGGACCCCCAGGGCTGTACCGGGACCCCTGGGGGCTATACCGGTTCCCCTCCCGGCACCCCCGGGGCTGTGCCGGGCTCCTCTTCCCGGGACCCCCGGGGGCTGTACCGGGCTCTCCTCCTCGGGAGCTGTAGCGGGACCCCCAGGGCTGTACCAGGACCCCCGGGGCTGTGCTGGGACCCCCGGGGGCTGTACCGGGTTCCCCTCCCGGCCCCCCGGGCAGGACTGTACCGGGACCCCCAGGGCTGTACCGGTTCCCAGGACCCCCCGGGCTGTACCAGGACCCCCAGGGCTGTACCGGGACCCCCCGGGCTGTACCGGGACCCCCAGGGCTGTACCTGTTCCCAGGACCCCCCGGGCTGTACCGGGACCCCCAGGGCTGTACCGGTTCCCAGGACCCCCCGGGCTGTACCAGGACCCCCCGGGCTGTACCGGGACCCCCCGGGCTGTACCGGGACCCCCAGGGCTGTACCGGGACCCTCAGGGGCTGTACCGGGACCCCCCGGGCTGTACCGGGACCCCCAGGGCTGTACCTGTTCCCAGGACCCCCCGGGCTGTGCAGGGCTGTCTCTGCAGGGCAGGCGGGTTTGCCTGCTGTATGTCAGACAAGGCCAGGGATGTTTTATGGCATCAAACGCGTCCTTCCCTCTCCCCCCGTCCCTAAATATTTTCCTTTTATAAACGCGCTGATTCTTTCTTTTCTTCTCCTTTTTCCTTCTCCTGTGCACACAGGGAAAAGTTTGAAGACTCTTATGTCCAAAGGAATCTTACAGGTACATCCTCCAATCTGTGATTGCCCTGGGTGTCGAATTTCGTCTCCAGTGGTAAGATTATTGTTAAACTACGTGCTTTGCTTAAGGCATCTTCCCTCTCCTCTGCCTCCTTCCCTTAAAAAAAAAAAAAAAAAATTAAAAAAAAATCCCATTTTTTTCTGTGCTGGAGGAGGATTTTTTCTGCACTGTGAGGTTCCAGCAGGGCTGGAGGTGAGCACAGAGGAGTTTGGAAGCAGAGCAGATGGGAAGAGAAGTGTTTGACCTGAAGGAAGCAGCACTTGGTGGAATATTTTTATTTGGTTTTCAAGGGGATCTCTGTGTGTGTGAGCACAGAGTGAAATCACTGAGGAGCCTCTTGTGTTGTTCCCACCCCTGTGTTGTTTTTCTGTGCCTTGTGCAGAGGTGAGAAAGGGGCTAAATAAAGCAGAAGGGAAATGTTAAAAGCAAAAAGGAAATGTTGATTGTGGCTGGTGTTGGAGTCAGAGCAGGCAGGCTTTGCACTGGGTGAGGAACAGCTCAGAGCTCACAGCTCCAGCATTGTGGCATAAATCAGTTTTGGCTTTTATAGATCTTCCCTTCTCAGTTTTTGGGTTCCTTGTGCATTCTTGCTTTTATCCTCAGACTTCCCAAATATCTCATCAGTGTTTTCATAGAAAAGATGTTGATGCCATGAATAAAAGGCGAGTGAAATTGTAGTAAAGTGAGGCCTTAAAACAGTTCATTGTTTGTAAAAACAACCGTAAAGTACAACAACACCAAACTGGGAGGGCAGAGCTGCTGGTTTGGGGAACTGAAGCAGCTTTTGGGCTGAAAGAACCACAATGACTTCAAACATCGCCAGCGGCACTGTGGGAACAGTGGAAATTTATCCGCTGGGAATGAACCATTGGGGATCTTGTTGTGTGTCCACATGAAATGTGTGTGTGATTGGAGATTTCAGAGCTGGGGGTCCAGCCCTGCCTGCATGGCAAGGGAGAAATAATTAACTATATATAAAAACATTAATATAATATAATATAATATAATATAATATAATATATGTTATATATTATATATAATATAATTCTCTGTATAGTATATAATATATATATTTATATTATATCATATATAATCCCCTATATTATATATATTATATATATTATGTATATTGTTATTGTTATATATTATTATATATATAATATTAAAATATTATATATATTATATTATATTATATTATATTGTATTATATTACATTACATTACATTATATTATATTATATTATATTATATATAGTACTATATAATATAATAATATATATAATATAACATATATTATACTAATATAATATATACTATATATAAAATAAAATATAATATATATTATACTATATTTAATAATATATAATGTAACATAATATATTGTATATTATATTATTTATAATATAGTATATAATATGTAATATATAAATATAGATACAATATCTATCTATAATATAGATATAATAAATAAATAAATAAATAAATAAATATAATAACAATATATAGTAATAAATTAACGGGGAGATGTGTCCTGCCTGTGTGGTGTGTCAGTCACCCACTGGAAACTGGAATTTGACCCAGGTTTGCAGACACCTGGCTCATCCCAACCCCTGCAGTTTGCAGGACAAGGTGTGTGATGTTCACTGTGAGCAGCTTTTTCCAGCTGTGATTTCTCCCTGTGCTCGAGCTGCCAAAACCCTGCCGGTGCCAGGTTTGTGCTGCTGTCCTGGGGATGCAGAGGGGCCCCTGGTGATGCTGTTTGCTGGGTGTTTGATGGGCCAGCAGTGCCCAAAAGGTCACAGTGCACTTTTTTTCCATCATTCTCAGGAGTTGTGCATTCCCAGGTGGGAGGAATGAAACCAGTGGCTGGTACAGCCTTGTGGAGATGGGTTTGGAAAGTACAGATGGAGGGGGAAAATAACTTGGTGGAGTTTTGGGAAAAGAGAAATAAATCTTTTCTGGAGTTGCCTCCGAGAGGGAAAAGAGGTTGGTGGAGTTTTGGGAGAGAAGAAATAAATCTTTTCTGGATTTGCCTCCAAGGGGAAAAAAACTTGGTGCAGTTTTGGGAAAAGAGAAATAAATCTTTTCTGGATTTGCCTCCGAGAGGAAAAAAACTCGGTGGACTTTTGGGAAAAGAGAAATAAATCTTTTCTGGATTTGCCTCTGAGAGCAAAAAAACTCAGCGGAGTTTTGGGAGAGAAGAAATAAATATTTTCTGGACTCGCCTCCGAGAGGAAAAAAACTCAGTGGAGTTTTGGGAAAGGAGAAATAAATCTTTTCTGGACTTGCCTCCGAGTGGAAAAAGAGGTTGGTGGAGTTTTGGGAAAGGAGAAATAAATCTTTTCTGGACTTGCCTCCCACTGCTGCCCCAGCTGGGAAAAGGGTGTTTGGATGTCAGGATTTGCACAGCCAGGCCAGATCCAGTGAGGATTTCTGTCAGAGCTGTTTCTCAGTGCTCCTGCACTTTCTGTGCTGTAATTCGGGCTGGCCCTGACCAAAGGACCAAAGGACAGTCACTATTTATTTGAACCTGGAGCCTTTCAGCAGTGCTGTGTGGTGGCTGCAGGCAGAACACTCACACCTGGAGCAGGGTTAGGAATTGGGCACAATTTATATTTCCCTATTTAGTGATTGTCCGTCCAAGCACTGCTGAGATCCAAGGGTTGATCCCTCTCCAAAGCAGAAATTTTATATTTTATATAGATAGATATTAGATATAGATAGATATTATTATATTTAGATATTTTATAGTGGAGATGACAGAGCCTTGCGTTGCCTGGTCATTGTGTGACCCTGGAGATGATGAGCTGATCCTGGCTGGTTCCACTGCTCCAAAATCAGTCCTTGGACAGCGGGAACAGACCAGGAAAACTCCAGCAGTGCCTGTGGAAGGGGCAAGGCAGTGCCTTTAGGGCTCTGTGTGTGTTTGTCCATTCTCCCCCAGTTCTCCCCTGGTTCCCCCTGGTTCTCCTCCTTCCATCCATCCCTCCATCCATCCATCCATCCATCCATCCATCCATCCATCCATCCATCCCTCCATCCATCCATCCATCCATCCATCCATCCATCCATCCATCCATCCATCCCTCCATCCATCCATCCATCCATCCCTCCATCCATCCATCCCTCCATCCATCCATCCATCCATCCATCCATCCATCCATCCATCCATCCCTCCATCCCTCCATCCATCCCTCCATCCATCCATCCATCCATCCATCCATCCATCCATCCCTCCATCCATCCATCCCTCCATCCATCCCTCCATCCATCCATCCATCCATCCATCCCTCCATCCATCCATCCATCCATCCCTCCATCCATCCATCCCTCCATCCATCCATCCCTCCATCCATCCATCCATCCATCCATCCATCCATCCCTCCATCCATCCATCCATCCATCCCTCCATCCATCCATCCATCCATCCATCCATCCATCCATCCCTCCATCCATCCATCCATCCATCCATCCATCCATCCCTCCATCCATCCATCCATCCATCCTTGCTGTGTTTTCCATTCTGCCTCTCAAAGGGAGTTAGGACTGAAGTCTGGCTGCTCCTCATCCTCTTTTCCCCATCATTTCTTGGACAGAGTGTCTGAAATGTGGCCCTGTTGGGGTTCAGGGTTTAGGGCACAGGTAGAGAAGGACAGACAGACCCATTTCCCCAAAGCTGTTGTGATGTGACCACATTCAAACAAAACAAAAACAAAACAAAAAGAGCAATAAATGATGTTTGGGTTTTGCCCCACTCAGACACAGGGTGGTTGTGCACTGACAATGAGAATTCATTTACTTGCTGGGGCCGTGGTTTTTGCTCTTGGTTTAATTTATATGTGATTCCTTTTATTTGCTGCTCTTTTTTTTCTTGCTTTTTGTCATCGTGGTTGTTGTTTTCCTTTGCTGCCCCGAGGTTCAGGCGTCAGCCCGAGACTTTGTCAGGGATGGGAAGAAGAACTGTCTGTTTCTAACCCCAGAAATGCCAGTAATGAGCAAAATCTGTGGTTCAGCCCTGAGGTTTCTGAGCCTTTTCCTGGACCCTGTTTTGGGTTCAGGGGTGGAATCAGCTCTGTGTCACCCCTGGGAGTGGTTTTGTGTCACTCTGGGCTCTGCTGCAGCTCCTTTCTCTCCTTCCCTGGTTTTCTCTTGGCTGTTCCATGTTTTCCTTGGAGAACCAGGAGCAGAGCAGCACCTGGGCAAGGCAGGGAAATCCAGGTTGGGATCCAAATTCAGAGGTTTTAACCAAAAATGTCCCACACCAGGCACGAGTCTCCCAGGAGAGCTTTCCTCTGGTAAAGGCAAACTTTGCCTGCTGGAGGATTTCCTTGGAGGAGCAGGATTAATTCTGAAATTTCACTGTTAACTGAATAAATCAGATTGAGGTTCCTCTCTGAGCTGTCCTGGGCTTAGGGGTGAGAGCTGGAGAATTTTGGGGTTTATTTTTCAGGGGGTTGTTTTCATATTTTTGCTTTTGTGTCCCCTCGGGGCTGCCTGATAAATGTGGAAAAAGCCCCTCTGTAAAAAGCAGACTTATAAACCTCCAAATCCCCCCAAGGTCTTTGGCACAGTCTGTTGGTTTTCATTTGTGGTTTCATGCTGATTTGGCTTGTTGCTTTTAATCCAGCACATTTTAGTGTTTGTTGGAGGTTTTGGACATAGATGGGGCTTTTTTTTGTTTGTTTGCAGGGTGTTTTTTGGGGGGGGGGGTTGTTTGTTTGTTTGTTTTTTGCTTTTTTTTTTTGTGTGTGTGTGTTGTGGTTTTGTTTTCTTTTTTTTCCTTTTTTTTTGTGTGTGTGTGTGTTGTGGTTTTGTTTCCTTTTTCTTTTCTTTTTTTTGGTTTTTTTTTTTTATTTTTTGTGTGTGTGGGGGGTTTTTTTTGTTTTGTTTTTGTTTTTGTTTTTGTTTTTGTTTTCTGTGGGTTTTTTTTCTGTTTAGTTTTTTTTATAAAGGACTTTTCCCAGGTGGATTTTAACCCGTGTTACACTGCAGACTTGCAAGTTCAACTTGAGTTCTTAACAGAAGTTTGATTCAAACTCTTGTCAGATTTCAGCTTTATGGAGGAACTGGAGATAAAGTGAATAAATCCTGCTCTGAAATGGAGTGAGGAACACCCAGAGCCCACCCAGGGCTGGGCAGGGGGGCTGAATTTGGGTCCAACTCTCAGAATTCCTGCTCTGAGAGCAATGGAAACATCTGTGCTGCTGCTGGCACAGAAATCTCCCTAAAATCCTCTGCTTTGGGGTCAGGGAGTGCTCCCAAAAGGGAATTTTCAGGGGCAAACAGCTGGAAATGGGACTGGGAGAAGAGCTGGAGATATCTGGGAGAGGAGCCCTGAAATTCTCTGTATATTGGAAATTATTCCTGATGGAATTCCCAACTCAGCAGCTCCCACTGCCAGGGTGGGCTGCAGGGTGGGTGCTGCCCTGAGAAAAAGGAACAGTTATTGTTCTGTGCAGAGGCAAAGCAAACCCAGATCAATGGGCACTGAGAGTGCCAGCACAACGCTGGAGGATTTTAATTTTGTGGATTATTAAATACCCTCTGGAAAGGGAAATATTAATTGGATTGCAGCCCTCGCCAGTGAACGGCGGAGATGTGGGAGCAGCTGTGGCTTAGGAAAATAATTTTATTTTTTACAGGGGGTTTTAAGGAGCTCCAGGGGAGGGGGTGAGGTTTGTCCTGGGGCAGGAGTTGGGGTGAAAATTTCTGGTTTTCCAGAGAGGAGACAAAGGAGGGGAAAGGTCTGATGTGAGGGCACAGGAGGGGCTGTGGGTGAGGTCAGTGTGGTCAGTGGTCAGTGGTCAGTGGTCAGTGCAATCCAGGCCTGGAAGAGAAGGGAAGGAAAACCTGTGCTGAGGGTTCTGTGAGGAGGGAGCAGATCTTCTCTTGGGCTGCTCTGAGGCTGCAGAGGATGTTCTTTACCCCACAACCACCATGGGGTTGATTCCCTGGAAAATTCCTGAAAAAAGCAATTTCTGAGCCTTTCAGCCCCTCTGGAGGGTGAGTCTGACCCAGGAAAATCAGCAGCTGCATCCAGCACTGCTGGAATTCTGCTCTGAGGAGCAGAAAGTGAAGCCTGGGAGGAAAGACAGACAAATAAATGTGGAGGAGCAGGGAGGGGGAGCAGCATGGTCTCGTTAGCGCCGTGTCAAGGGCAGCGTAAAGGTGACACGGGGAGAAGTCATTTTGCTGTCAAAATTATTTAGAGATGTCATTAAACTGCTTAGGGCTGTCTCTGGTGCTTCAGGGCACAGACACCTGGTTTTAATTTGTGTGTCCAAACCTCGCTCAGGGCGCTCCTTTGGAGCCTGGTGGCAAAAGCTGAAAGGCAAAGGGTGACCAAGAGCAGGGTGAACTCTCTCATGAATTTCCTCAATTTAAAACTTTTCACCCAGTTCAGGGTCTGCAGGGATGGTGAACTTCTCAGAGTGATCATTTTGGGTCAGTTGTGAGAGCAGGGAGCAGTTTCCTCCTGCAATCCTGCTGGAGGTGTCCAGGGTGGGCAGGGCTTGGGGCGGTTGAAGAAATGGAAATACATGAAATTGCTGAAAAAAAATCAGGGCGATGCTCCCTCCCTTCTCCCCTCTGTTCAAATGCCTCATCTTCCCTTTTCCTGCTGGGGCAGGGGTTCACCATTGTCACCATTGTCACCATTCTGGGTTCACCATTGTCACCTTTCCCTGCTGGGACATGGGTTCACCATTGTCACCACTGTCACCATTCTGGGTTCACCATTCTCACCATTTCAGGGTTCCCCCTTTCCTGCTGGGGACACTCCCAGAGGTCACTGGAGAATTCCTTACAGCATTTTCTATCCCAAATTTGTGTTTTCCAAGCTGAGGACAGGGAAAAGTCTCTCGTGGGGAGTCCCTGAGCCCTGCAGGGAGTTTGTGGCTAAAGCTGAGGCTGCTCAGGCTCTGCCCACACTGCATTTCCTTCCTGTTGTTTTTGGCTCCTGTTTTAGCCCAGCCAGGGAGGAAATGACACCTTCCCCTGGGTCAGAAATAAAATCTGATAAGGGGTTTTCTCCTGAGTGTCTCTGAGGGTGAGTGAATGGAGGGGATTCCCAAGCAAAGAGGTTTCTTGCTCGTTTATTCTGTCTCTAGTCCATGGGAAAATTGTCCCTTTTGCTTTGTTTTGTAAGTGGATACGAAGCCACAGGGTCTGGGAAGGGCACCAAGCCCAAGTTTGCCCTGGTTTTGGAGCAGCTGCACAGAAATTCTGCTGCACATCAAATCCCTCGTTTTTTCAGTTGTCAGGAAAGCTCCAATCCCTGAGCAGAGCAGGTTCCTTCTTCTGCATCTGCAGCTGGGAATAAACTCAGAGCAGAATTCACCAACCTGGGCAGTGGAGGCAGAGTCCCCCTGGGGTGACACCCACAGGCACAGCCAGGGCTGGGAATGGGAATCCCAGAGAAATGGGAAGGAGGAAACCTTGAGAGCTTTTGGTGATGGAAGGGCAGAAAATAAATAAAATAAAATAAAATAAAATAAAATAAAATAAAATAAAATATAATAAAATAAAAATAAAATAAAATAAAAAATAATAAAATAAATAAAAAAATAAAAATAAAAATAATAAATAAAATAAAATAAAATAAAATAAAATAAAGTAAAATAAAATAAAATACCTGCAAGATTTCTGGTGGCAGAGCCACAGCTTGGAGCTGGTGCCCAGTTCAGGGCTGGGATTGATTTCAACAGCAGCTCTGAGATTTTAAAACATTTCAGCTCAACTTGGTACCTCTAAATCCCCACAGCCCCTCAGTGGGGAAGTTCCCAGCTCCCTTTGAAGAGGCAGAGTTGGGGTTTGTGTTTGAGGAGGACTCTGCAGAGTCCTGCATTGGGGTGGTTTATGTTTGAGGAAGAATCTGCAGAGTCCTGCACTGGGGTGGTTTGTGTCTGTCACAACTCTGGGGCTGGATCCCCCAACCTCTCCCTGCCCATCACACCTCACAACCCTCCCCTGAAAACCCAGACCTGCCTTTATCCTGAGCTGAGCTGATGTGAGAGGTGGGGAAGTTGAATAGACAGAATTGAGGTTTGTGTTTGAGGAGGACTCTGCAGAGTCCTACACTGGGGTTTGTGTTTGTCACAGCTCTGGGGCTGGATCCCCAACATCTCCTTGTCCATCACCCCTCAAAACCCTCCCCTGAGAGCCCAGACCTGCCTTTATCCCGAGCTGAGCTGGATGTGAGAGGTGGGGAAAGTTCCCATCTCCCTTTGAAGAATCAGAGTTGAGGTTTGTTTGAGGAGGACTCTGCAGAGTCCTGCATTGGGGTGGTTTGAGAAAGAATCTGCAGAGTCCTGTGTTTGTCACAACTCTGGGGCTGGATCCCCAACATCTCCTTGCCCATCACATCTCACAACCCTCCCCTGGGAGCCCAGACTCACATTTCTCCCAGGCTGAGCTGGATGTGAGAGGTGGGGAAAGTTGAAGAGACAGAATTGAGATTTGTGTCTGAGGAGGACTCTGCAGAGTCCTGTGTTTGTCAGAACTGTGGGGCTGGATCCCCAACATCTCCTTGTCCATCACCCCTCAAAACCCTCCCCTGAGAGCCCAGACCTGCTTTTATCCCGAGCTGAGCTGGATGTGAGAGGTGGGGAAAGTTCCCATCTCCCTTTGAAGAGGCAGAGTTGGGGTTTGTGTTCGAGGAGGACTCTGCAGAGTCCTGCATTGGGGTGGTTTATGTTTGAGGAAGAATCTGCAGAGTCCTGCACTGGGGTTTGTGTTTGTCACAGCTCTTGGGGCTGGATCCCCCAACATCTCCTTGCCCATCCCATCTCACCTCAAAAATCTCCTCTGAGAGCCCAGACTCAGATTTCTCCCTGGCTGAGCTGATGTGGGAGGTGGGGAAGTTGAAGAGGCAGAGTTGGGGTTTGTGTTTGAGGAGGACTCTGCAGAATCCTACACTGGAGTAGGGGACTGGATCCCCATCCTCTCCCTGTCCATCCCATCTCACAAACCTCCCCTGAGAACCCAGATTTATTTAAACCCACATTTCTCCCGGGCTGAGCTGATGTGGGAGGTGGGAGCTGCTCCTGCCGGGTTGCCAGGACAACCAGAGCTGCCCCTGAGGACAGGAAAGGGCAAACATTCCTCTCTGTGCTCCACTCTGGAGCATCACTGATTGAATGAGATTAGATGGAATTAGATAATCCTGAAATTCGCCCTGATTTGACGCCGGGGCTTTTATTAAATAAGTAAAAAAGTAGCAGCCCCTTATAATAAAAATGAATTCTTTTAGATCAATAACTTTCCCCCCACCTGCTCGTCACAGCTGTGAGTCTTGAGATTTTTTTTTTCTCCATTTTCTTTTAAATTTTATTTTATTTTTTCCTCTCTCCCAGAAGGGACAATAATATCAATTCCTGTTTTATTTCCCCCTTGTGATTCACCCACTTAACCCTTGAACTGAAAGGTTCTTCGGGGGTGATTCAGGGCACTGGAATTTACAGCTCTGGGGTGGCTTAAACACTGCACAGCATCACTCTGAGGTATTAACTGTGTTTTTAGGGTTAAAGAAAATGAAAATACATTAAAAATGCCATATGATAATACATGAAAATATACCGTGAGTGGCTGAGTAGGTTTCCTGTGTTTTAGAGTTTAAGAAAAGGAAAATACATGAAAATATGTCATGAGTGGCTGGGTGGTTTTTTGGTGTTTTAGAGTTAAAGAAAATGAAAATACAGGAAAATATGCCAAATGATAATACATGAAAAATGCCATGAGTGGCTGGGCAGTTTTTTATGTTTTAGAGTTAAAGAGAATGAAAGTACATGAAAATACACCATGAGGGGCTGGGTAGTTTTTTCTGTGTTTTAAAGAAAATGAAAATACGTTAAAATATGCCATATGATAATACATGAAAATACGCCACGAGTGGCTGGGCAGTTTTTTTGTGTTTTAAAGAAAATTAAAATACTCCATGAGTGGCTGGATGGTTTTTCTGTGTTTTAGAGTTAAAGAAAATGAAAATACAGGAAAATATGCCAAATGATAATACATGAAAAATGCCATGAGTGGCTGGGCAGTTTTTTATGTTTTAGAGTTAAAGAAATGGAAATACCTGAAAATACACCATGGGGGGCTGGGCAGTTTTTGGTGTTTTAGAGTTAAAGAAAATTAAAATACCCCATGAGTGGCTGGATAGTTTTTCTGTGTTTTAGGGTTAAAGAAAATACAGGAAAATACACGATGAGTGGCTGGGTAGTTTTTTTGTGTTTTAGAGTTAAAGAAAATGAAAATACAGGAAAATATGCCCAATGATAATACATGAAAATATGCCACAAGTGGCTGGGTAGTTTTTTTGTGTTTTAGAGTTTAAGAAAAGGAAAATACATGAAAATACGCCACGAGTGGCTGGGCAGTTTTTTTGTGTTTTAGAGTTAAAGAAAATTAAAATACACCATGAGTGGCTGGATAGTTTTTCTGTGTTTTAGGGTTAAAGAAAATGAAAATACAGGAAAATATGCCAAATGATAATACATGAAAATACACCACGAGTGGCTGGGTAGTTTTTTTGTGTTTTAGAGTTAAAGAAAATGAAAATACCTGTGTGGGACCCTCCTCCAGGGGAGGTTCAGCCCCTTCCCTTCCCTTCCCTTCCCTTCCCTTCCCTTCCCTTCCCTTCCCTTCCCTTCCCTTCCCTTCCCTTCCCTTCCCTTCCCTTCCCTTCCCTTCCCTTCCCTTCCCTGGGGCTGAATTTCCTTCCCCCCCAATCCCACCCCTGTGCCCTCGGTGAAAGAATCCGCAATTTTTAATCCTTTAACTCGAGTTTTTAAACCCTCCTCTTGTCTTTTCTTTACCTTCCCGATTTTAAATGTGATTTCAGAGGGGATTTTCCCTGCAGCTCCAGCTGTGCCCCGGTGTCCAAACACAGCCAGGGCTGTTCCTGGGGTGTGTTTTGCTCCTGCCTGAGCCCCTGGAAAGGCCTGCAGGGGTTTGTCCCTCTGATCCCTGTTTATCTGAATACTTATTTTACATCTCAGAGCTGCTCTGGGGCCTCCAGAGCTAAAGGGTGTAAGAGTTTTGGGCCCTGGTTTGGTTTAACTCTTTATTGTGGCCGTTTCTCTGTGGGGATTTGGGTTTGAGGTGGGTTTGGCTGTGCTGAGATCACCCTGTGGGGTTCAGGAGATGTTTGTGCTCTGATCTGATATTTATATTTTACTTTAGTTTTGAGCTGGAGTGAGGGAAATCCAGAGGAAAATTCCTGGAGTAGGATTTGTTCTAAACTGGGACAAGAATTCCTGGATCAGGATTTATCCTGAATTGGGAATTTGGGTTTGAGGGGGGTTTGGCTGTGCTGGGATCACCCTGTGCAGTTCAGGGGATGTTTGTGCTCTGATCTGACATTTATATTTTACTTTAGTTTTGAGCTGGAGTGGTGAAAATCCAGAGAAAGATACCTGGAGCAGGATTTATCCTGAATTAGGACAGGAATTCCTGGATCAGGATTTATCCTGAGCTGGGACAGGAACTCCTGGAGCAGGATTTTTTTTTTTTTTTTTTTTTTTTTTTTTTTTTTTTTTTTTTTTGTTTTGTTTTGTTTTGTTTTGTTTTGTTTTGTTTTGGTTTGGTTTTGTTTTGTTTTGTTTTGTTTTTTTTGAAACAGGCCTGGAAAATCACCAAGTAAATAATAAATTTGGGCTCAGCAAGTAAACAATAAATTTGGACAGGAGCAGCTGGAATTCCTTGAGGAACAGCTGGAATTCCCCTCAGGAACAGCTGGAATTCCTTCAGGAACAGCTGGAATTCCTCTGGGAGGATCTGGAATTCCTTTAGGAACAGCTGGAATTCCCTCAGGAGCAGCTGGAATTCCTCAGGAACAGCTGGAATTCCTTTAGGAGGAGCTGGAATTCCTTCAGGAACAGCTGGAATCCCTCAGGAACAGCTGGAATTCCTTGAGGAACAGCTGGAATTCCTTTTGGAGGAGCTGGAATTCCCTGGGAACAGCTGGAATTCCTTCAGGAACAGCTGGAATTCCCTCAGGAACAGCTGGAATTCCCTGGGAACAGCTGGAATGCCCCAGGAACAGCTGGAATTCCTCAGGAACAGCTGGAATTAAATAAAAGTTCCACCTCTCACACTTCCCCTGTTTTACCCCAATTAACTTTGGGTCTGATTTTCATATAAATAATATTTTACATAATAATATTAAATTTTTTATCTAATAATATAAAATATTTCATATAAATAATATTTTTTTTTCACCTCCTCAGAAGATTTTCCCCTCTGGCTTTGCTTTTTTTCCTTCCTCCCCTTCCAAATCTTTGGTTTTTTTCTTCTTCTTTTGATAAATTATTTACCTCTCTTGTGGTTTTTTTTGTTTGTTTGTTTGTTTTGTTTTGTTTTGTTTTGTTTTGTTTTGTTTGTTTGGGGTTTTTTTTTGTTGAGTTTTTTTGTTGCGTGGGTTTTTTTTTTTTTAAATTTTTAATTTTTGTTTTTATTTTTTAATATTCTCTTTGTGTTTCCCTTCAAAACAAAACTCCCTCCACTCTCCTCATCCTCCTTTCCTCCTTGGGAGGTCACTGCACGTCCTGGTCATTCATCTCTCACTGTTATTTATAAATATAAATGTTGTAAATCCTGTGGGGGAACCTGGTGGTGCCTCCCAAGGTGCTGGGAGGGTGTTCCTGGTGTATTTTGGGATCCAAAATTTTGTTTTTTGGAGTCCAGGGGTTTATCCTTTACAGCTGGTTGAGTGTTCTTGGTGTTTTCTGGGGTTCAGAATTCTGTTTTTTGCATCTGGGAGTGTGTTTTGGTGCTTTTTGGAGTCCAGAATTTATCATTTGCAGCTGGAAGTGTGTTCCTGGTGTGGTTTGGAATCCAGAATTTTGTTTTTTGGAGTGCAGGGGTTTACTCTTTGCAGCTGGGAGTGTTTTTTGGAGTCCAGGGTTTTATCCTTTGCAGCTGGAAGTGTGTTCCTGGTGCTTTTTGGAATCCAAAATTTTGTATTTTGGAGTCCAGAATTTATTCTTTGCAGCTGGGAGTGTGTTCTTCGTGTTTTTTAGGGTACAGAATTTATCCTTTGCAGCTGGGAGTGTGTTCCTGGTGTATTTTGGAATCCAAAATTTTGTATTTTGGAGTCCAGAATTTATCCTTTGCAGCTGGTTGAGTGTTCCTGGTGTTTTTTGGAGTCCAGAATTTATCCTTTGCAGCTGGTTGTGTGTTCCTGGTGTTTTTTGGAGTCCAGAATTTATCCTTTGCAGCTGGAATTGTGTTCCTGGTGTATTTTGGAGTCCAGAATTCTGTTTTTTTTGCAGCTGGGAGCTCTGAGCTTCCCCAGCCCTGAGCAGGCACTGGCAGAGGAATTCAGAATCAGGGAATTTTTATTGGATTTGGGTCAGGCTGAGCCCAGCCCCGGGACTGGCTGCAGATAATTGACTTTTCTCCTCTGGGGCTCCACCTGGGGAACCTCCCCTGGCTCTGCCTCTGGCCCTGGCAGGCTCAGCCACGGGGAGGAATTAAATTAAATCAAATTAAACCAAATTAACATCCCTGGGGCTGTTTAACCCCTTGTGCACACACAGAATAAACTCAGATTTGGGGTCAGAGTTGTTCCCACATTGTGGGAGTGACTTGGGCTCTGTCTCAGGTGTTTCCCTCATTAGAGGGGCTGAGATGAGTTTTTGTGGCTCTGCCTCCCCTGGGGATGCCAAGGCAGAGAAATTCCTGCTCAAAAATCACTCTTCTTTTCCTGGAAAAGCCTCTTCTCCTCCTCTTCCCTACAAAATATCAGGATCAGGATGAAATGAGTGTCCCCCCAAAGGTTGTGCTGAGCCACCCCAGCTCCTTCCCCTGCCTCAATCTCTTTTAAAGCAGTTTATTCCCATTATTCTGTACAATTCCTGGCTCTGGTACCAACATTTCTCCCTGTTTCTATAGTCAGGGTGAGAATAAAATCCCCCAAAGCCTGGAGTTGTGCCTGGAGCCCTTTTCCATCCATCAGCCCCAGGGGTCAGAGGGGCTGAGCTCAGGCCTGGGAAAGCTGCAGGAAAATCAGTCTTTGTTACACGTGAAATAAAGCAGTCTATGGGGAAAATAACCATAAATGTTCATTATTTGTACAGGAAAATCAATTTGGAGGCCAATTGACCAAATAAAGTAATGCAATTTGCTGGGAAATCCCCCAGGTGTGGGCAGGGAAATCTCAGAGAAGGGGAGGGAGGAGGAGGTTGGGATGGGGAATGTGGGGTGGGAGGGATGGGGGACAGGTTTGGATGGGGAAATGGCTTTTTTGGGGTGGTTTTGCATCATTCTGTGTGTGACACCAAGGAACGTGCTGTGGGGAGGGGATGGCAGGAGCAGGGGACAGGGACAGGGGGACAGGGACAGGGGGACAGAGGGACAGGGACAGGGGGACAGGGACAGGGGGACAGGGGGACAGGGACAGGGACAGGGGGACAGGGACAGGGGAACAGAGGGACAGGGACAGGGGGACAGGGACAGGGGGACAGGGACAGGGGGACAGGGACAGGGGGACAGAGGGACAGGGACAGGGGGACAGGGGGACAGGGGGACAGGGGGACAGGGACAGGGGGACAGGGACAGGGGGACAGGGGGACAGAGGGACAGGGGGACAGGGGGACAGGGGGACAGGGGGACAGGGGGACAGAGGGACAGGGGGACAGGGGGACAGGGGGACAGGGGGACAGGGACAGGGGGACAGAGGGACAGGGACAGGGGGACAGGGACAGGGGGACAGGGACAGGGACAGGGGGACAGGGACAGGGGGACAGGGACAGGGGAACAGAGGGACAGGGACAGGGGGACGGGGACAGGGGGACAGGGACAGGGGAACAGAGGGACAGGGACACAGGGGGGCCTTTCCCCTTTTCCCTTCCCTCTCCCAGTTTTTCCCCCACTCCCAGAACCTGCTGCTCTTCCCAAGTTCTTCATTTGTTGTAGTTGTTTTTTTTTTTTTTTTTTTCTTTTCTTTCTTAAACCTATTATTTATTATTTTATTATTAAACCTATTTCTTAAATTTTCCCAAGAAAATACATTCAATTTTTCACATCATTCCCTGTATGGAAAACTGAAAAAAAACACCTTGAACACAAAGAAATATTTGAGTATCTGCCCAGTCCATAAAATGTATTATTTTCCCCAATTTTATGCCATTTATGCTCCTGCATCTCAAGGGGAAAAAAAATAAAATAAATTCATTTTTGGGTGATTCCTTCCAGCTGGACTGAGTTTGTAATCAGAGTAATCAGGGCTGACCTTAACGAGCAAAACTGGAATTTATTAACAGGGTAAAGGAGGTTTTTTTGGGTTGGTTTTGGTGGAAAGTTGTTAATTGGGTTAATTAAAAACACCTGGGTTGTGCTCCCAGTGCAGAGAGCCTTGGCCAGGAGGGTTTGGAAAGAGAAAATCAGGTTTGTGGGGTTTTATTCAGATAAATTGTTATTATTTAAGTGTTTCTAAATGTTGAAATCAGATTTTTTTTTCTAGAGAAGTTGTTATTATTTAGGTATTTTAAAATAGTTGAAATAATTTGGGGTTTTTTTTTCAGAGAAGTCGTTGTTATTTAGGTGTTTTTAAATAGTTGAAATCAGGTTTTTTTTTTCCAGACAAGTTGTTATTATTTAGGTGTTTCTAAATAGTTGAAATAATTTGTTTTTTTCAGAGAAGTTGTTGCTATTTAGATGTTCCTAAATACTTAAAATCAAGTCTTTTTTTTTCTAGAGAAGGTGTTACTATTTAAGTGTTCCTAAATATTTTAAATCAGGTTGTTTTTCAGATAATCTGTTATTATTTAGGTGGCACTAAATAGTTGAAATCAATTTTTTTTCAGAGGAGCTGTTGCTATTTAGGTGTTTCTAAATAGTTGAAATTAGTTTGGTTTTTGTTTTTTTTTTTTTTTTTTTTTTTTTTTTTTTTTTTTTTTTTTTTTTTTCAGAAAAGCTGTTATTTTTTAGGTATTCCTAAATACTTAAAATCAGGTTGATTTTTCAGAGAGGCTGTTATTATTCAGGTGTTCCTAATTAGTTGAAATCAGGTTGTTCTTTTTTTTTTTTTTTTTTTCAGAGAGGCCGTTATCATTCAGGTGTTTCTAATTAGTTTTTGCGAAAACACCAGAATTCCTCACCAAAACCCTTATTATTTATTTTTTCTCTCTCTGTCCCCCAGAACCGGGGCCGGCTGGCAGAGAAGAGGAGCGTCCCCCTGGCCCCCAGCAGGGTCCCCAAGCGGGAGCTGGGCCAGGCCCCGTCCCCCAGCGAGGACAGCCAGGACAGCGACAGGAGCAATGGGGGGCCGCCCCCTCCAGTGAAGCAGGAGGAGGATCTGCACATCAGTATCATGAAAAGAAGGTAAGAAAAAAAAAAAAATAAAAATAAAAAAAGTCTCTGTTAAGATGGGCGAGATGGGTTCTGTAAACGGCACAGCGCAGGTCGTAAAAATGGATTTATTTTGGTGTGGCTGAATAGTGGAAATCAGGTTTTTCGGTGGTTTTTTTTTGTTTTTTTTTTTTTTTAAGAGAAGTTGTTATTATTTAGGTGTTACTAAATAGTTGAAATCAGGGTTTTTTTCCTTCAGATAAGTTGTTTTTATTTAGGTGTTTCTAAATAGTGGAAATAAGATTTTTTTTTTTTTTTTCAGAGAAGTTGTTGTTATTTAGGTGTTCCTAAATAGTGGAAATCAGGTTCTTTCTTTCAGATAAGCTGTTATTATTTAGGTGTTCCTAAATAGTTGAAATCAGTTTTTTTGGGATTTTTTTTTTCAGAGAAGCTGTTGTTATTTAGGTGTTTCTAAATACTTGAAATCAGTTTTTTTGGGGGGTTTTTATTCAGAGAAGCTGTTATTATTTAGGTGTTTCTAAATACTTGAAATCAGGTTGTTTCTTTCAGAGAAGCTGTTGTTATTTAGGTGTTTCTAAATAGTTGAATCCAAATCCCCCAGTCCCAATTCTGGTGGGATTGAATTTGGGGATTTCAGTGTTGGGGAGCAGAGTTTGGGAAGGGGGAGCAGCAAGATTTGGGGGTTTAATATTTATATTTTGATATATTTATTAGTTATATTTATAGATAATTATTTATAAATATATTTTATTTATTTTTACTATTTATAAATATATATTTATATAAATTTATATTATTTATAAATATATATTTATATAAATTTATATTATTTATAAATATATATTTATATAAATTTATATTATTTATAAATATATATTTATATTTTGATTGGAAATGTCAGAGCAGCCTGAAAACCTCTAAAAGTGATGGAGCAGCAGCAGGGGAGGAACTGCTCAATTTTGATCCCATTCTCCTCAATTCTTCCCTGGAATTTTGTGCAGCTTTAGAGGAGAAAGGATTGTTTTGTTAACCCTGGGAGGTCTCAGCACCTTTAATATTCACCTGCAAAACTCTCATCTCTCTAAAAAACTCAAAGATTTCAGAAAAAAATCTGTGACTCCTGCAGGGAGCACCAAGTCTCAGCACCTTCAATATTCACCTGCAAAATTCTCAGCCCTCTAAAAACTCCAGAATTTCAGAAAATCTGTGACTCCTGCAGGGAGCACCAAGCCTCAGCGCCTTCAATATTCACCTGCAAAATTCTCATCCCTCTAAAAACTCCAGAATTTGAGAAAATCTGTGACTCCTGCAGGGAGCAGAAAGCCCTGGGGACACCAGGGCAGGTCCCCTGGGTCCTGCTGTCCCCCCTGTGATGCACAGCAGGGCTCAGAGCCCCAGACAAGCCCCATAAAAACACAGCCCAGGGAGCTGAAAGGGCTGTAATTGCTTTTTTTTTTTTTTTTTTCTCATGTTTTATGTGCTCCTTGCCAGGCAGCAGAGGAGATGTTTCCCTCCCTGGTATCCTCAGCCAGCTCAAAGGGAGACAAAAGAATAACCAGCTCTTTGCTATAAAAAAAACCCGTCCTGTAATTAAATTTTGGGGTTTATTATCACTGCAGCTCTCTTAGGAATGGGAAAGGTGTTTTGGGGACGCACCTGGAGCAAAGGGAAACCCTCCCAGTCAGTGTTGGTGCTCCTCCTGCCCCCTTTAATTAGGCTTTTAATGCTGCAGGTGGTAGATTGGCTCATTAGGAGGGAGAACAAGGTGATAACTCTGTAATTGATAACGCTGAGCCCCCCCAAACACAAAGTGCTCTTATCTTAAATCTTTAATTACTGTAATTGCTCTGCCTTGTTTATTAGGAAATGAAGGGAGAAATTGGGTTGGCAGCTCTCAGGCAGCTCAGCGGGGTTTGTGGCTCTACTGAAATTCTCCAGCAGTTTTCTCTTGGTGGAGGTTTATTTCCTTGGAGGGGGAGCAGGAAAGAAAGGGTCAGGATATGGGGCAGGGAGGGTCAGGATGGAACAGGAGAAAAGCAGGAGAGAATCTGGATGGAGGAGAGAGTCAGGATGAAGAAAGGCTCAGGATGGAGCAGGAGAGGGTCAGGATGGGGTAGGGAGGATCAGGATGGAGAAGAAAGGGTCTGGATTGGGCTGGGAGAGGGTCAGGGTGGGGCAGGGAGAGGGTCAGAATGGAGAAGAGAAGGTCAGGATGGAGCAGGTTGTGGCTCTACTGAAATTCTCCAGCAGTTTTCTCTTGGTGGAGCTATATTTCCTTGGAGGGGGAGCAGGAAAGAAAGGGTCAGGATGGAGCAGAAGAGGATCTGGATGGGGCTGGGAAGGTCTAGATGGAGCAGGGAGGATCTGGATGAAGAAGGAAAGGGTGAGGATGGAGCAGGAGAGGATCAGGGTGAGGATGGAGCAGGAGAGGATCAGGGTGAGGATGGAGCAGGAGAGGGTCAGGATGGGGCAAGGAAGGTCAGGATGGAGAAGAGAGGGTCAGGATGGGGCTGGGTGGGGCAGGGAGAGGGTCAGGATAGAGCAGGAGAGGGTCTGGATGGGGAAGGGAGAGGGTGAGGATGGAGCAGGGAGGGTCAGGATGGAGAAAGAAAGAGTCTAGATAGGGCAGGGGAGGGTCAGGATAGAGCAGGGAGGGTCTGGATGAAGAAAGAAAGGGTCAGGATGGAGCAGGAAAGGATCAGGATGGGGCTGGAAGAGTGAGGATGGAGCAGGAGAGAAGCAGTAGAGGGTCAGGATAGAGAAGGGGAGGGTCAGGATGGGGCAGGGAGAGGGTGAGGATGAGGCTGGGAGGGTCAGGATGGAACAGGAGAGAAGCAGGAGAGGGTCAGGATAGAGCAGGAGAGGGTCTGGATGGAGGAGAGAGTCAGGATGAAGAAAGAAAGGGTCAGGATGGGGCAGGGAGGGTCAGGATGGGGTAGGGAGGGTCAGGATGGGGTAGGGAGGGTCAGGATGCAGAAAGAAAGGGTCTGGATGGGGCAGGAGAGGACCAGGATGGGGCTGGGAGGATCTGGATGGAGCAGGGAAGGTCAGGATGGAGAAAGAAAGGGTCAGAATGGAGAAGAGAGTGAGGATGAAGAAGAAAGGGTCAGGATGAGGCAGGGAGGGTGAGGATGAAGAAAGAAAAGGTCTGGATGGAGCCGAGAGGGTCGGGATGGAGCAGGAGAGGATTTCCCAGTGCTGAGCAGCTCCTGGATCCTCGTGTGGACACACAGCTCCCAATTTAGGCAGGACAGGGCAGGATTTGGGGCCGGACAGGGCAGGATTTGGGGCCGGATTTGGGGCCGGACAGGGCAGATTTTGGAGCAGGATTTGGGGCTGGACAGGGCAGGATTTGGGGCTGGACAGGGCAGGATTTGGGGCCGGACAGGGCTGGATTTGGGGCCGGATTTGGGGCACGATTTGGGGCCGGATTTGGGGCAGGACAGGGCAGGATTTGGAGCAGGATTTGGGGCTGGACAGGGGCAGGATTTGGGTCTTAGGGGGCTCTGGGGGTCCCCAGGGTGGAGCAGGGTTGGAGGGGCAGGAGAGGAGAGCTCTGACCTGTGTTTTATCTGTTTATTTTTTACAGAATTCACACCCACTGGGATTTAAACATCTCCTTCCGAGAGTCCTCCTGCAGGTACTGTGTTTGACTGAGACTTTCTGCTTTATTCCCGGGTGCTGGGGGATGGAAATGAACATTTTTATCATTTCTGGGGGCTTTTTTCCTTCCTCTCTTTGTCCCTCATTCTCCCCTTGCCACGCACCCTCTCTTGGTTTTGTTTTGGGGATAAAATAGGTGAGATTTCTAAAGAAAAACCCCAATTTTGACACGTTTACCCAGATCCCAAAAAGGTGGAAATCCATAAATTAAAACTCAATATTTCTTTCCAGTTGATTTCCTGGGCTTGGTGCATTTTCCTCACGTCACATAAAACTCTTCTGGTCCTTTAACAATCCAGCTGCACTAAAAAAACTGGATTTTTTTTTTTTTTAAAGGTCTCCCAAATTTCAGGGATCTCTCTCCTCCCCATCTCTCAGAATGGTGTAATCTTTTTTTTTTTTTTTTTAATTTTTAATTTTATTTACGATCTTGCAGGGAGCCGAATGACAAAGCAGCTCCCAGTAAAAAAACATTTTCATACTTATTCCCACCTTATTTTGGAGTGGCCAGCCCTGCTGATCATTTTTATGGACTGTCATGAGCATTAATGAAATTTTATGGGCATTTTGGCTGGGGACGTTTGCAGGGATGATGGATTTGTTTTTGCAGGCTCAGTCTGCAGGGAGATTTAGGGATTTTCTGTTCCCTCCACTTGGGAAAATGTGTTTATTCCTCATTTTTTTTCCTTTTTCTCCCTTTTTTTCCTGTGTCAGCTCAGGAGAGGGAGAGCTGGGAGGTTGAATTCTGTCAGATTTGTGGCTCAGAGAGACCCAAAGGGATTTTTACCAGTGGGGAAGTTTTAAAAGTTACCTCAAAAAGCTGAGCAATAAAAATAGAATAGAAATTCAATATAATATAGAATAGGAATATATATATTTGTAATATATATAACACACACACATATATATATATAAAAACCATAATATATTATTAATATATATAATATTATTATATATAACATATAATGTATATCATATGTAACATATATATGATCTATGTGTTATATATAATATATATAACATAATATATATATTATATTACATTTACTATATATTATATATAGTATAATGCATATATAATATGTTATATAAAAATATAAAATAGAAACTACAAAATACAGATATAGAATATAGATACATAACACGTATATAGAAACATAATATATATAATATTATATATAATAAATATATTATATATTATATATACATATATGTGAACATATATATAATACATATATATTATATGTATTATGTATCTATATTTAATATATAAATATATAGATACATTATATATATATAATAGATGGATACATAATACATATAATAATATACAATATAGAATATGTACTATATAATATATACTATATACTATGATACTGTATTATATATAGTATATAATATACTATATAATATTCTATATATAAGATACAAATACATAATACATCTAATATACAATATAATATATAATACTAGACAATATAGAATATATACTATAGAATATATACTATAGAATATAGTATATAATATATACTATATAATATACTATATAATATATGCTATATAATAGATAGTATATAATATAAAAATATGTAAATATGAATACATAGTACATTTAATAACTTACAATATAATATATGAAACATACGTTTTAATACAAAAAGTTAATATATAAAGTATAACCATATAATATAAAATATATTTATGTAATAAATACATATATATAAAATCTAAAAAATAAAAATTGTAATAAGAAGAGGTGGCCAGGTGGTAACAGTGACAGTGACAGGGGTGTCCCAGGGGTGTGCCGGGAGTGTGACAGTGACAGGGAGGTAACACTGACAGGGAGGTGCCAGTGCTGACTCAGGGCAGCCCCTCCCGCTGTCCCCAGCTGTCCCCTGTCCCTGCAGATCCCTGACCCCAATCCCAGGGCCCTGCAGGCTCTGGAGCTGTGCCCAAGGTGAGCAGGAACAGCAGGAGGAGGAGCTGAGCTCAGCCTTTCCCTGAGCCTTTGCTCCGTTTGTGCTGACACAGTGACCCACAGGGGCTTTGCCTTTGGGGACAGGGCCGGTGACCTTCCCTGGGGGCCAGTGACCTTCCCTGGGCCAGTGACCCTTCCCTGGGGCCAGTGACAGTGACCCTTCCCTGGGCCAGTGACCCTTCCCTGGGGTCAGTGACAGTGACCCTTCCCTGGGGGCCAGTGACCCTCCCCTGGGGCCAGCCCTGTGCTGACACAGTGACCCACAGGGGCTTTGCCTTTGGGGACAGGGCCAGTGACCCTCCCCGGGGGCCAGTGACCCTCCCCGGGGGCCAGTGACCCTCCCCCGGGGCCAGTGACCTTCCCTGGGGCCAGCCCAGGGCACGGCTGGGAGTGCTGGGACAAAGTTGCCCCAAAGAATTCCCTGTCCTGGGGTCCCTCCTGGGCTCTGCAGAGTCCTTCACCCTGCACTGATTTGGGCAGGGCACTCAGAGACTGTGACATTTTATTTTTTATTTTATTTTCCCTGTGAAATTTTAGGGACCGGGATGGGGAGCAGGGACTGGGGATGGGGAACAGGGACTGGGATGGAGAGGAGGGACTGGGGATGGAGAGCAGGGACTGGGATAATTGTCTCCAGCCATTAGTCTGCTCATCCCTCTCCTCGTTAAAGATGCTCTGCCTGTTAATGGCTGGGAGTGAGACACAATTAGGAGGATTTGATCTCCCAGTCTGGGACTGGGAGGGACTGGGGATGGAGGAGAAGGGGGACTGGGATGGAGAGCAGGGACTGGAATGGGGAACAGGGTCTGGGGATGAAGAACAGGGGACTGGAATGAAGAACAGGGACTGGGATAAAGGACAAGGACTGGAATGAAGAACAAGGACTTGGGATAAAGAACAGGGCCTGGGATGAAGAACAGGGCCTGGCAGCCCTGGGCACAGCCAGGCAGCTCCCCCTGCCCTGCCCTGATCACTGCCCTCCCCTGCAGGTCCCTGACATCCCTCCTTTTGCATATTGGATTTTTCCTTTCTTTATTGGAGGGAGGGGCAGAGGGTCGGGACAGTTTTATGGCCGCTGTATTGATCAGTAAAATTTAATATAATCCCTGCACTTACTGGGGGATCGTTAAGGGGATGGAGAGCCGGCAAAATGTATTTTAAAAGAAATATTTTTCCATTTTATTTCTCCTCTCTTTTACTTTCTGAGTCTCCTTTTCCAGTCTCATCCTTTGCATCCCTCCAGAGATTTTTTTTTTTTTTTTTTACTGTGTTTTCCCAGCTTTCCTTTGATTTGATTGAGGATCAGGGAAAGTTCTCCAGTCACTCCCTCAGCTCTCCTGCACTTTCTGGGTCTGTGGAATTTTGTGTTTGCTGGTTTAGGGCTCACTCAGGTTTTATATCCCATCCCTCCCTGGAGCTCCTGTGGCTGGAGGATAAAGTGGACAGAGCTAGAGAATAAATTAGATATTTTTATTTATTAAAAGGCCTTTAAGGTGCACCTTGGGCAGGACAAGAGCCTGGCCAGGGCTATGCCTGATATGGACCCAAAATGGGCATAAAATAGTCACAAAATGGGCAGAAAATGGGGAAAAATGGGCACAAAATGGTCATAAAATGGACAAACAGTCACGAGGTCTCACACTTTTATAAGTTTTGGTCCATTTGCATTTTGGGGTTTAATTGTCCAATTCCAGCTCCAGGTTGTGAAGTCCCATCCTTGTTGTTTTCTCCCTTGTTTGTGCTTTTGGGGCTGAAAACTTGTCCCAGTTGTCCTTGGTGTCCATCAGGAGAAGGATTTGCAGAGCTGAGTGACACTGACTGTGAGCTCAGAGCTGCCCCCCTTGGGCACCACAGAGCCTGAAACACACGAAAATTAAAACTTCAGGCATGAAACACATAAAATTAAAACTTCAGGCATGAAACACATAAAATTAAAACTTCAGGCATGAAACACATAAAATTAAAACTTCAGGCATGGAACACATGAAATTAAAACTTCCACCGTGAGGATGATGGGGACACTCAGAGCCAGGTCACTGCTGCTCAGTCCTGGGAGCTGCAGCGAGCAGAAAAGAGGCAGAAATACTAAAAAAAATAATTTAAATTTTGCCCAAATTGCCTCGTTGCAGTGACTCTCTGCAGTCTGGCCAGAGGCAGCGGGCGCCGGGCTGCCTGTGCTGCCTGCACAGCCCTGACACTGATTTATATTTTGGTTAATTGTCTCCAGCCATTAGTCTGCTCATCCCTCTCCTCGTTAAAGATGCTCTGCCTGTTAATGGCTCGGAGTGAGACACGGTTAGGAGGATTTGATCTCCCAGTCTGGCTCTGGGAGGGACTGGGGATGGGGAACTGGGGATGGAGAACGAGGAACTGGGGATGGAGAACGAGGGACTGGGATGGGGAACAGGGGACTGGGATGGAGAACAGAGACTGGGATGGGGAGCAGGGAACTGGGATGGAGAACAGGGACTGGGATAATTGTCTCCAGCCATTAGTCTGCTCATCCCTCTCCTCGTTAAAGATGCTCTGCCTGTTAATGGCTCGGAGTGAGACACGGTTAGGAGGATTTGATCTCCCAGCCTGGTCTGGGAGGGACTGGGGATGGAGAACGAGGAACTGGGGATGGAGAACGAGGAACTGGGGATGGAGAACGAGGGACTGGGATGGGGAACAGGGGACTGGGATGGGGAACAGGGGACTGGGATGGGGAACAGGGGACTGGGATGGGGAACAGGGGACTGGGGTGGAGCAGAGGGACTGGGATAATTGTCTCCAGCCATTAGTCTGCTCATCCCTCTCCTCGTTAAAGATGCTCTGCCTGTTAATGGCTCGGAGGGAGACACGGTCAGGAGGATTTGATCTCCCAGCCTGGTCTGGGAGGGACTGGGATGGGGAGCAGGGACTGGGATGGGGAGCAGGGACTGGGATGGGGAGCAGGGACTGGGATGGGGAACAGGGACTGGGATGGGGAACAGGGACTGGGATGGAGAGGAGAAGAACTGGGATGGGGAACAGGGACTGGGATGGGGAGCAGGGACTGGGATGGGGAGCAGGGACTGGGATGGGGAGCAGGGACTGGGATGGGGAGCAGGGACTGGGATGGGGAGCAGGGACTGGGATGGGGAGCAGGGACTGGGATGGGGAACAGGGACTGGGATGGAGAGGAGAAGAACTGGGATGGGGAACAGGGACTGGATTTTCCCTGTTTCCATGTGTGAACCGAGTGGAGTTCAGGGCCTGGATTGTGCCTGTGGTTCCTGAACTTGGATTTGCTGATGCACCTTTGCCCACCACTGTTTTCACTGGATATTTCACTGATTTTCAGTGGAGTTTTCAGTGGCTATTTCACTGTTTTTCAGTGGCTATTTCACTGTTTTTCAGTGGCTATTTCACTGTTTTTCAGTGGCTATTTCACTGTTTTTCAGTGGCTATTTCACTGATTTTTCAGTGGATATTTCACTGTTTTCCCAGGATATATTTCACTGTTTTTCAGTGGATATTTCAGTGGCTATTTCACTGGTTTTCAGTGGATTTTTCAGTGTTTTCAGTGGCTATTTCACTGTTTCCCCTGGTTTTCAGTGGATATTTCACTCTTTCCCCTGGTATTCTCTTCTCTGATTTTTGAAAACCCCCTCCAGAAGTTGAAAACTTCATTTTCCTTCCATACAAACCTTCCCTGCCCCTGTCTGAAGGTGTTTACACCCCCCACCATCTCCTCTGAGATGCAAAAATACAATTATCCCATTTTTCTCTCCCCACTCCCTGCTCTCCTCCTCCTTCCCCAACCCTTGTGCTGATGGCAGCGTTTTATCTGCATTTGTCCTCTGGCCGTGACAGCCCCTTATCGATTAAAAAAAAACCAAAACAAACAAAAAAAACCAACCTGATAATCACTCCACATTAATCCCATAAATGACTTTAGGGCACCCAAAAAAAAATAATATATTTGCATAATGCATCTTTAAAAAGGTGACAGCTGAAAAGAGGATAAGCCCCAAAAAAATAAATAAAAAATGCTTTGTACAGGAAAAAAAAATGGATTTCCCACTCACCTGTGGGGTTGTTTATACAAATAAGAAGTTGATGATTTAAAGAGCTGCTTTAAAAAAAAAAAAAGGATAAACCCAAAAAAAACCAAAACTGCTTTGCACAGGAAAAAAATGGATTTCCCACTCACCTGTGGGATTGTTTGTACAAATAAGAAGTTGAAGATTTAAAGTTGATGATTTAAAAAAAAAAAGGATAAACCCCCCAAAAAAACCTGCTTGGCACAGGAAAAAAATTGGATTTCCCACTCACCTGTGGGATTGTTTATGATTTAAAGAGCTGCTTTAAAAAAAAAAAAAAAGGATAAACCCAGAAAAAAAAAAAACTGCTTGGCACAGGAAAAAAATGGATTTGCCACTCACCTGTGGGATTGTTTATGCAAACAAGAAGAAAAAAAAAAAGGAGAAAAGATGCTCAGAGGGGATTTGGGATCTCCCTGGGGCTCGGGGAGGTTGTTTGTGTCTGAGCTGGGGCGGATCTCCAGGCCAGACACCTGCTGAGGCACCAAAGCCGCTGTGTCACCCTGAGCTGATCAGAGCAGCTCCAGACAAGGATTAGCCCAACTCAGCCCCGGGACCTGCTCGGGAGGGGTTTTGGGGATATTTAAGGCAGATCAGAGGCAATAATTGTGCAGATAATGCACCCCCCAGGCTGCCCTGCTGGGCACAGGTGAGGACAGCCCTGGAGAGAGGGCAAAATTCCTGTTTTATTTTTATTTTATTTTTATTTTATTTTTATTTTATTTTTGTTTTATTTTTATTTTTTAAATATTTATTTATTTTATTTTTATTTTTTAAATTTATTTTGTTGTATTTTTATTTTATTTAAATTAAATTTATTTTATTTTATTTCTATATTTATTTAATTTTTATTTTTATTTTTATTTTATTTTTATTTTACTGTATTTATTTTATTTTATTTTTTTATTTTATTTTTATTTTTATTTTATTATTTTTATTTTATTTTTATTTTTATTTTATTTTTATTTTAATTTTTATTTTTTATTTTATTTTAATTTATTTTATTTTTATTTTATTTTATTTTGTTTTATTACTTTATTTTACTTTACTTTACTTTATTTTACTTTACTTTACTTTATTTTACTTTACTTTATTTTATTTTTTATTTTTATTTTATTTTATTTTATATTTATTTTATTTTATTTTATTTTATTTTATTTTATTTTATTTTATTTTATTTTATTTCTGCCTCTCCTGGTTGTCAAATTCCCTTTAGAGAGAGGGGAAAGGAGAAAAGTGGCTCAGTTTAGTTTGGGGTGAGTCCCCTGGAGGATTTGGGGAGCTCAGAATCCTCAGCAAACCAAAAAAAAAAGGAGATTTTCCAGTTCCTTCCATGGGATCCACCTTGTTCTTCCTCCTCACTTTTGGTGGATCATTTATTATTATCAGGAGTATTATTATTATCAGGAATATTATTATTAACAGAAATATTATTATCAGGAATATTATTATTATCAGGAATATTATTATTATCAGGAATATTATTATTAACAGGAAGTGGTGGGTTTTCTCTCTAAGGAGAAAAAAACCATTATTCAATCAAATCAAATCAAAACCAGCCTTTTTGTCCCAGCAACTATGAAAAACAAAACAAAACAAAATTTGGAGTGAAATGAGGCTTTGAAATCCCCAAAAATTTGGTTTGGGGAGGGAAATGGAGCTTTGAAATCCCCAAATTTATGGAGTGAAATGGGACTTTGAAATCCCAAAAAAATTTGGTTTGGGGAGGGAAATGGAGCTTTGAAATCCCCAAAATTTGAGTGAAATGAGGCTTTGAAATCCCTAAAAAATTGGGGAATGAAATGGAGCTTTGAAATCTCCAAATTTAGGGAGGGAAATGGGGCTTTGAAATCCCCAAAAAAATTGGGGAGTGAAAAAAATCCCCAAAAATTGAGTAGTAAAATGGGTCTTTGAAATCCCAAAAAAAAAAAAAAATGGGGTTGAGGAGTGAAATGAGGCTTTGAAATCCCAAAAAACTGGGGAATGAAATGAGGGTTTGAAATCCCCAAAAAACTGAGGAGTGAAATGGGACTTTGAAATCCCCAAAATTTGGGAGTGAAATCCCCAAAAACTGAGGAGTGAACTATCCCCAGGGCTGGTACCCAAGGGAGGATGGAGGGAAGGGTTTCTCCTGCACAAAAACCTTTCCTAGGGAGAAAAAAAACCTCCATTATTTTTGGGGAACAGCTGTGATTTCCCTAACCCGCTCTCTGTGCCCCCAGCCGCGGCAGTGAGCTGTCCTCCATCCTGTCCAGCCTGCACCAGGGGGGGCAGCTCGGGATGCCCGAGGGCCACAACCGCTGGGAGCTCAAGAGGAACCCCCTGGACCTGGGGCTGGGGGCTGCAGGTGAGGCCGGGCAATCTCCTCTGCTGCTCTGGGATTGTGCTGTTCCTCCTTTTTTACTCCTTTTCCTTCCTCTCCATTTCCCTCTTCTCCTTTTCCTTCCTGTCCCTTTTTCCCGTCCTTTCCTTTTTCCCCCTCCTGTCCCTTTCTCTTCTCTCCTTTTCCCTTTCTGTCCCTTTTTTCCCCTCCTCTTATCCCTTTTCCCCTCCTTTCCCTTTCTCTCCTCTCTTTTTCCCTTCTTGTCCCTTCTTCCCCTCCTGTCTTCCTTTCCTTCCTCTCTCCCTTTTCCTTCCTCTCCTCTTTTTTTCCCCTCCTCTCCTTTTTTCCTCTCATCTCCCTTTATTCCCCCTCCCTCTCCCTTCCTTCCTCTCCCTTTTTCCCTCCTCTCCCCTTTTTCCCCCTCCTTTCCCTTTCCTTCCTTTCCCTTGTCTCTATTTCCCCCCCTCTCCTTTCCCCCCTCCTTCTCCTCTCCTTTTTTCCCCTCCTGTCCCTTTTTCCTTATTTCTCTCCCTCTTTCCCTCCTCTCTCCCTTTTTCTCTCCTCCCTCCTTTCCCCTCCTGTCCCTTTTCCCCTCCTCTCCCTTCCTTTCCTCTCCCCTTTTTTTCCCCCTCCTCTCCCTTTATTCCCCCCTGTCCCTTTTCCCCTTCTGTCTCCCTTTCCTTCCTCTCTCTTTTTTCCCTCCTTTCCTTTTCCCTCCTGTCCGTTTCCCCTCCTCTCTCCCTTTTCTCTCCTTTCCTTTATTCCCTTCTCTCTCCCTTTCCCTCCTCTCCGTTTCCCACTTCTCCCTTCCCTTCCTCTCCCTTTTTCCCTCCTGTCCCTTTCCCTCCTATCCCTTTCCTCTCCTTTTTCCCTTCCTCTCCCTTTTTCCTCCCTCCTCTCTCCCTCTTTCCCTCCTGTCCCTTTCCCTCCTGTCCCTTTCCCCCCTCTCCCTTCTCTTCCTGTCCCTTTTTTCCCTCCTCTCTCCCTTTCTTCTCTCCTCTCTCCCTTTCCCCCCCCTCTCCCCCATCCCTCCCTTCTCCAGCAGTATTTTTTTTCCTATGTCACACTTTACCTATAGCAAACCTTTAAATATTCTGTTTAAAAAGACAAACAAGGAAAGGATTTCCCAGTTCTGCTGGTGAAAACCCTTTTCAGGCCTTGTGTTTCTCTCAAACCCAGCGTTGTGTGTGTTAGAGGAGTGAAATGTCCCCAGGGCTGGTGCCAAGTGAGGCAGAAAAGGCAGATTTGGAGCCCAGAGCATGATTTGATTTGTAATTTCATTAATCAGAGGTTCCCCAGGCTGCTCTGAGCCTGCCAGAGCAGGATTTGGTTGAGTTTCTGCTGCTCCCTGGAAGGATTTTTGGGTTTTACCTGGTTTTATCCCCAGTGTGAGACCAGGAATGCCCCAGTGGGGTCCTGCCTTCCCTGGGACTCGGGGGAGGGTGGGAAACCTGCAGAGCTCAGCGTGGTGAGGGGCTGGAATTAATAAACCAAGTTGATTGGGGGATCCTTTAATTAGAAATAAAAATTGAGGGAAATCTGAGCTTTGTATCAGGTTTTGCGCTGAGTGATCTCTGCCCTTCCAGATCTCTGTGTGTTCTCACTTTCTGGAAATTTGGCTGTTTTTCTTGGATTTGTTTGTGTGTTTTATCATCTTGTGCAGGGTGTGAGTGGAGCCCAAATGCAGAGAGGACACACCTGACACCCTTTGGTTGAAGTGAGGCTTTTTCTGGAAATTTAGCTTTTTTGTGGATTTAATTGTGTGTTTTATCATCTTGTTGAGGGTGTGAGTGGAGCCCAAATACAGAGAGAACACACCTGACACCCTTTGGTTGATTATTGATTATTGATTTGGGGATCGTTTAATTATAAATAAAAATTGAGGGAAAATCTGAGGTTTGTATCAGGTTTTGTGCTGAGTGATCTCTGCCCTTCCAGATCTCTGTGTGTTCTCACTTTCTGGAAATTTGGCTGTTTTTTGTGGATTTGTTTGTGTGTTTTATCATCTTATTGAGGGTGTGAGTGGATTCCAAATGCAGAGGGGACACACCTGACACCCTTTGGTTGATTATTGATTGTAGGATCCTTTAGTTATAAATAAAAAATTGAGGAGAATCTGGGGTTTGTATCAGGTTTTATATTGAGTGATCTCTGCCCTTCCAGATCTCTCTGTGTTCTCACTTTCTGGAAATTTGGTTGGTTTTTAAATTTGTTTGTGTGTTTTATAATTCTGTTGAGGGTGTGAGTGGAGCCCAAATGCAGAGGGAACACACCTGAAACTCTTTGGTTGATTATTGATTGCAGGATCCTTTAATTAAAAATAAAAAATTGAGGGGAATCTGGGGTTTGTATCAGGTTTTATATTGAGTGATCTCTGCCCTTCCAGATCTCTCTGTGTTCTCACTTTCTGGAAATTTGGCTGTTTTTTGGATTTGTTTGTGTGTTTTATCATCTTATTGAGGGTGTGAGTGGAGCCCAAATGCAGAGAGGACACACCTGACACCCTTTGGTTGATTATTAATTGGGGGATCCTTTAATTAGAATTAAAAATTTGAGGGAAAATCTGGGGTTTGTATCAGGTTTTATATTGAGTGATCTCTGCCCTTCCAGATCTGTGTGTGCTCAGTGAGGCTTTTTCTGGAAATTTGGCTGTTGTTTGGATTTGTTTGTGTGTTTTGTCATCTTATTGAGGGTGTGAGTGGAGCCCAAATGCAGAGGGGACACACCTGACACCCTTTGGTTGATTATTGATTATTGATTGGGGGATCCTTTAATTAGAAATAAAAATTTGAGGGAAATCTGTATCAGGTTTTATATTGAGTGATCTCTGCCCTTCCAGATCTCTCTGTGTGTGCTCAGTGAGGCTTTTTCTGGCCATAAATCCGGGTTTTTTTCCCCATTCTGGATGTCAGAATGGGGTTTTCCTGCATTATTTGCTTTGCAGAGAAACTTCTGGGCCTTGATCAGCATTGCTGGAATTCTTGGGGACACCTGTGGCATTCCAGAAATGCAAAAAAAAAAAAAATTCATTCCTCTCCTTCCCATCAGGAGAAAAAGATGAGGATGGAAATCTCGAGCCTTTAATTCATTCCTCTCCTTAAAAAAAACCCAAAAAAACCCCAAAAAATAATAATAAAAAAATAAAAATAATAAAAATAATAACCCCCCCAAAAAAAACCCCAAAACAAAACCCCAAAAAAACCCCAAAAAACAAAAAAACAACAAAAAAAACCAAACAAAAAAACCCCCCAAAAAACCCCCCCAAAAAACCACAAAAAAACAACAACAACAACAACAAAAAAAACCCACAAAAAAAAAAAAAAAAAAAAAAAAAAACCACCCAAAAAAAACCCAGAAAAATCCTATTAATTTCTCCTCTTTCTCTCCTCAAACCCCCTCTGTCCTGCAGTGCCACATTTCATGTGTTTCCAGTTGCAGTAGGATTTATTTGCATGGATAGAAGTGGAGGATTCAGGTTCCCCTCCTGCTAGAGGAAGGTGGGTTTCTCTTCCCTCTCTTCCTTCTGCCCCTGCAGGGACTTTATTTTGGTGCCTGAGAGGTCCCAGAGTGGAGACAGAGCCTCAAAAAGGGACAAAAATCACTGAGTTCTGCAGAAAATTCAGGGATTGAGGTTGTGGTGTGGGCAGGAGCTGCAGAGCAGGTTTTTTGTGGGGCAGAGATCACAGAGAGGGAGTTTTTGGGGTCAGTGTGATGGGGTTTGTCAGTGTTGTTAAAAATGAGGTTTGGTTTTTTGGTAAATTTTAAGAGATGGGTTTAATAAAAAAAAATAGGAAAATTAGGAGATAAAAAAAAAACAAAGTATGATTTGGTACTCAGCAAAGTCCACACTTTGCTATATCAGAGACATTCTTTAAACACCCTTTTTATTATATCAATCTGTTGAATATTCATATTTTTCATAAACTGGTTTCCATATTCCAGGAACTGTTTTGCCTGGCCCCTCTTTGGGTTTGCCTTTTTAGAGCATTTGTGTTTCTGGGCTGTGTCTCCATTATCACCTTTAGTTTGGGCCTGGGTCTGGACTTTCTTCAGGTGGGAGATGCTGATAGAAAGGGCTGCAGGGAGCTGTCAGTGCCTGGGGGATGCTCATGGAAATGTTACCCCAGGCTTTGGGATGGATAAACTGGAGAGAAATCCACCAGGAGGACAGGCCTGGGCACTGAGTGACCCTGGGGCAGGGTGTGAGTGACCCTGGCACTGTCCAGGGCACTGAGTGACCCTGGGGCAGGGTGTGAGTGACCCCTGGCACTGCCCAGGACAGTGAGTGACCCTGGGGCAGGGTGTGAGTGACCCCTGGCACTGCCCAGGACAGTGAGTGACCCTGGGGCAGGGTGTGAGTGACCCCTGGCACTGCCCAGGACAGTGAGTGACCCTGGGGCAGGGTGTGAGTGACCCTGGCACTGCCCAGGACAGTGAGTGACCCTGGGGCAGGGTGTGAGTGACCCTGGCACTGTCCAGGGCACTGAGTGACCCTGGGGCAGGGTGTGAGTGACCCTGGGGCAGGGTGTGAGTGACCCTGGCACTGTCCAGGGCACTGAGTGACCCTGGGCAGGGTGTGAGTGACCCTGGGCAGGGTGTGAGTGACCCTGGCACTGTCCTGCCCAGGTAAAGGTGGAGGATTCTCTCTGCCCAGATAAATCTAGGGGGGATTCTCCCTGCCCAGGTAAAGCTGGGGGATTCTCCCTGCCCAGGGATGAGCAGGACTTTGTGTCACACCTCAGCAGACTGGGGGAGAGTTATTTCAGCATGGAGGGCTGGGCATGGGGAGGACTTTATTAATGATCTGCTGTGAGCAACAAGAGGCTCAACTTCCCTATTCCATTCATTTCTCAGCTCTGCACAATCTTTTTGTTCCCAAATCCATTTCTTCCTTTGCTCCTTTCCCCCTTCCCTGCTCTTTCCCCTCGTCTTCTCAAACCCTTTTTTCCCCTAAACTTCCTTTTCCCTTCTTTATCCCCACCTCACACACTCAACATCCTTTTTCCTTCCCCTCCCTCCTCCTCCCCCTTTCCCTGCCCATCTCCCTCCCTCTCCCAGCTCCAGGGGGAAGGAGACAATTTGAAGGTTTTTCCTCCGTCTCCCAGCTCCAGGGG
This sequence comes from Zosterops lateralis, assembly GCF_965231275.1. Lineage (NCBI taxonomy): Eukaryota > Metazoa > Chordata > Aves > Passeriformes > Zosteropidae > Zosterops > Zosterops lateralis. The sequence continues at coordinate 7,047,301 of NC_139782.1, read as the reverse complement.
GAAGGAGACAATTTGAAGGTTTTTCCTCCCTCTCCCAGCTCCAGGGGGAAGGAGACAATTTGAAGGTTTTTCCTCCCTGCTCTCAGCTCTCAGCTCCTTCCCCCCTCTCAAAGCAATCAATGGGAGCCTTTCCAGCCCCAGTGGGGCCTGGCAAACCCGAGATCAATAAGTTATTAGCACCATTCTGTCAGCTGTAATGTGGAGATTGATCGGGGGCCCCGGCTCCTGCCACTTCCCCAGCCTGATAAAGATGACAGATTAAGGGAATAAGAAAAAGGAATTAAGGAGTCTGGCTGTCAAAAGCTGTCACAAGGGGTTGGAGGAGCAGAGTTTTGGTGTGGTTTTATTTATTTTATTTTTTTTTTTAATCAGGGGTTGAATGAGTGGAATTGGACATTGAAATGGTGCTAAAGGGGGTCCAGCACCACCAGCAGCTCTGCTGGAAATCCCTCTGCTCCTGGGAGGGTTTTGGAAGGAGGTGGAGCAGCTCTGGAGGGTCCTGGAGGTGACCCCAGGGGGACAGGGGTGATGTCCCTGCCTTCCCCAGGGATCTCTGGGTCAGTTCTCACAGCTCTGCAGCTCAGAAATGGAGAAATTTGGGGCCAAACAAAAGCTTTTGGAGTCCCAAATTGAATTTAAATCCCACCCAGTGCCAGGGCAGGGACACCTCCCACTGTCCTGGGGGCTCCAAACCCCTCCAGCCTGGCTTTGGATACTCCAGGGATGGGGAATTCATATTTTATCTGTGCTCAGGTCTCTGATTTATCAAAATTCCTGAGTTTCCCACTGGAACCTGCTCCTTTCCAGGCAGGAAAATGAGCCTCCAAAAGCTCTGGAGGGTCCTGGAGGTGACCCCAGGGGGACAGGGGTGATGTCCCTGCCTTCCCATGGGGACAAGTGACATTCCCCAGGGCTCAGGGGGGATCTCTGGGTCAGTTCTCACAGCTCTGCAGCTCAGAAATGGAGAAATTTGGGGCCAAACAAAAGCTTTGCCCGAGAGGTTTGAGGTCACAGAGTCCCAAATTGAGTTTAAATCCCACCCAGTGCCAGGGCAGGGACACCAAACCTCTCCAGCCTGGCCTTGGATACTCCAGGGATGGGGAATTAATATTTTATCTGTGCTCAGGTCTCTGATTTATCAAAATTCCTGCTTTTCCCACTGGAAGCTGCTCCTTTCCAGGCAGGAAAATGGAGAGGGAATTTAAATCCCACCCAGTGCCATGACAGAGGCATCTCCCACTGTCCCAGGGGCTCCCAGTCCCTCCAGCCTGGCCTTGGACACTCCCAGGGATGGGAAATTCATATTTTATCTGTGCTCAGGTCTCTGATTTATCAAAATTCCTGCGTTTCCCACTGGAACCTGCTCCTTTTCCAGGCAGGAAAATGAGTCTCCAACAGGCCTGGACTCCCAGCCCACTCTCCCCCAGCTGAGTTCTTTAAATCTCTCCTGCAAAGAAAAGTTGAGATTCACAAGTTTGTGATTGCCTGAAAAGAGCCTCTCTGCAGCAGATGAAATTAATTCAGATCTCTCTCTTAAGTGCAGTATATATATATATTTTTTTCATACCATGAATATTTACCACCTTTCTGTGGCTGTAAAAAAAATGAATTTTGCAGGAATTTTTGTCATGAATTTTCAAAGATTTGTACCTGGGAGCCAGGGGAGGGTGTTTGGGGCACGTTCCCCTAATAAAAGCCTTGTCCCAGAAAGGTTTCATCACCTGTTTCACCCCTTGGGATGGGAAATATTGGATATTTCATGTTTGGGGTGTGTTATCTCCTGGGAATCCTGCTCAGCCTCCCTCTTTTCCTGTGGGATGTGGTTTAACAGGTGTTTGAGGTGTTGATGTGGGGTCAGGGTGTTCCTTGGAGTCGCCCAACTGACCCCAGACCCCCCTGGGCCAGCCCCCAGACCCCCCTGGGCCAGACCCCAAACCCCCTGGGCCAGCCCCCAGACCCCCCTGGGCCAGACCCCAGACCCCCCTGGGCCAGCCCCCAGACCCCCCTGGGGCAGCCCCCGGCCCACCCTGGGCAGCCCCCGGACCCCCCTGGGCAGACCCCAGACCCCCCTGCACAGACCCTAAACCCTCCTTCTCAGTTCCCAGGCCCCCCTGGACTGGTCAGACCCCCCTGGAGAGACCCCAGACCCCCCTGGAGAGACCCCAGACCCCCCTGGAGAGACCCCAGACCCTCTTTCTCATTTCCCAGACCCCTCTCCCAAGATCTGTGACCATCCAGGACACCCAGAGGGACACCCAGGACTCTGACAGTGACCCCCCTCATTGATTTCCCTTCTCCAGGAGACCCCCCACCCCGTGCCCAGCCCTCCCCAGGAGTGTCCTTGGTGTGCAGTGGGATAAACCCCCTCTGCGTCTTTGGGGGAATCCTGGGGATAGGTTTTCTAATCCCCCCAGACTTAGGCTCCCAAGTCCTCTCCTGAAAGCTGATCAGGAGGCTTGGGGCTCTTAGTGGTGCTCAGGATGACCCTTAAGCCAGGCAGCTCTGCTGAGTGTGGGGGGACTGAGGATTAGAGCAGGGCAGGAGACAAAATAACCCCCCCAGGGCTCCACACCAGCTGCTCCAGGGGGGCTGTGCCCGTGTCCTTTCTCCTGCTGCTGCTGCAGAGCCTGTGCTGGTCCCTGGGCAGGGCACAGAGGTGCTGGCCCTGCTCTCCAGGAGTGCAGCAGGTGAGTGCTGGACCTCCCCTGAAAGAGAGAAAAGGAAAAAAAAAAAATCTGGTCTGATTTTTGCAGCTTTTTTGGGGGGAAAATTATCGATTTTGTGTGCAAATTCTCCCTCTGAGTGATTGCCTTTGCCAGGCCAGCAGGAGCCTGGGATGTGCTGTGGGATTTTGGGTTTGTGGGGAGACAAAATAACCCCCCAGGGCTCCACACCAGCTGCTCCAGGGGGGCTGTGCCCATCTCCTTTCTCCTGTGCTGATCCCTGGGCAGGGCACAGAGGTGCTGGCCCTGCTCTCCAGGAGTGCAGCAGGTGAGTGCTGGACCTCCCCTGAAAGAGAGAAAAAGGAAAAAAAAAAAAATCTGTTCTGATTTCTGGAGATTTCTGCAGCTTTTAGGGGGGGAATGCTGGATTTTTTTGTGCAAATTCTCCCTCTGGGTGATTGCCTTGCCAGGCCAGCAGGAGCCTGGGATGTGCTGTGGGGTTTTGGGTTTGTGGGGTTTGTGCTGCTCTGGTGGCTGTGGGTGCTCCCTTTGCCTGGGTTTTTCCCCCAGCCCTCCCTTCCCTCCCTGTTGTTATTACCAGACCTGCCCCCATCACTCTCCAGCCCCACTGATAATGTCTTTCATTTTCAGCTCTAATATTAAAAACTGCCCCAATTTGGCTCCCTTTCAACAGCAAAGCTTTGTCAGGAGCCAGGGGGGGAGAGGAGGCAAAAAAAATTTGGGGAACAAAACCCCAAATATCCCTCCAGGTGGACATTGCCTCCTGCAGGTGCAGGGGGTGAGAAAAATCCCCTTTTTTGGGGTTTTGTGGTCCATGAGAGGCCCTGGATGCAGAGCCTGGCTCTGGGAGGCTGCTGAGGCACCAGGAGCTGCTCTGCCAGCTCATTCCAGCTCATCTGCAAAGCAGATTTGGTTTTGGTTTTGCTGCTGCAGAGTCAGGCCCATGGCTGCTCCCACTTTGGTGTCCTGAGAGCACACAGGGGGTTTTTGGGGGGTGAAGGTGGGGATGTAGGGCTGGATTGGGATTGCAGGGTCCTGTGGAGGGGCTGGGTTGGGATTGCAGGGGCTGGGTTGGGATTGCAGGGGCTGGGTTGGGATTGCAGGGTCCTGTGGAGGGGCTGGGTTGGGATTGCAGGGGCTGGGTTGGGATTGCAGGGTCCTGTGGAGGGGCTGGATTGGGATTGCAGGGGCTGGGTTGGGATTGCAGGGTCCTGTGGAGGGGCTGGGTTGGGATTGCAGGGGCTGGGTTGGGATTGCAGGGTCCTGTGGAGGGGCTGGATTGGGATTGCAGGGTCCTGTGGAGGGGCTGGATTGGGATTGCAGGGTCCTGTGGAGGGGCTGGGTTGGGATTGCAGGGGCTGGGTTGGGATTGCAGGGGCTGGGTTGGGATTGCAGGGGCTGGATTGGGATTCCAGGGGCTGGATTGGGATTCCAGGGGCTGGATTGGGATTCCAGGGGCTGGGTTGGGATTCCAGGGGCTGGATTGGGATTCCAGGGGCTGGGTTGGGATTGCAGGGGCTGGGTTGGGATTGCAGGGGCTGGGTTGGGATTGCAGGGGCTGGGTTGGGATTGCAGGGCCCTGTGGAGGGGCTGGGAGGGCAGGTGGGGATGCAGGGCTGGATTGGGAATAGCAGGGAATGACAGGGAATGGCTTGGAATAGCTGGAAACAGCAGGGAATGGCTGGGAATAGCAGGAAATTGGGAATGGCTGGGAATGACAGGGAAAAGCTGGGAATAGCAGGAATAGAGAATATCTGGGAATAGCTGGTAATGGGTTGGAATGGCTGGGAATATCTGGGAATGGCAGGGAATGGCTGGGAATAGTAGGGAATAGCAGGAATAGAGAATATCTGGGAATAGCAGGGAATGACAGGGAATGGCTTGGAATAGCAGGGAATAGGGAATGGCTGGGAATAGCTGGGAATAAGAAATAATTGGGAATGGCTGGGAAGAGCTTGGAATAGCTGGGAATAGGGAATATGTGGGAATGGCTGGGAATAGTGGGGAACAGGGAATATCTGTGAATGACAGGGAATGACAGGGAATGGCTGGGAATAGCAGGGAATAGCAGGGAATTGGGAATGGCTGGGAATAGCCGGGAATAAGAAATAATTGGGAATGGCTGGGAAGAGCTTGGAATAGCTGGGAATAGGGAATATGTGGGAATGGCAGGGAATAGCAGAGAATTTGGAATGGCTGGGAATAGCTGGGAATAGGGAATATGTGGGAATGGCTGGGAATAGCAGGGAATGACAGGGAATATCTGGGAACAGCAGCGCCCCAGCAGCGCCTGCCGGCAGATGGGCCCGGGGGTGGGAGAGGAACAGAGGGAAGGAGGGAATGAGGAGCCTTTGGCAGAGCTGTGAACGCCAGGAATTTTCACCGCTCACATTCCAAGCGCTGTCACACCGAGCCCGGGCTGCTGTCAGCGGCTCTTTGCCATGGAGACTCTGCTCCTCTCCTGCCCAGCCTGGAGCGGGGAGACAGGGGGAAAACTCGAGTTCTGCTCCAAAGGCACAAAGCCTGGGCTGGGAACAGCCCCCAGAGAGGAGCAGGGTCTGTGTGTGTGAGCACTGAGGGTTGGCAGGGTCAGGGTGAGGCTGCCAGGAGAGTCAGTGGGGAGGGATGGAAGGTTCCAAAGGGGATGGGGGTTCCAAAGGGGATGGGGGTTCCAAAGGGGGGGAGCTCAGGGTGGGCTCCCTGCACCAGCCTGGGGGGCTCAGAGGGGCTGCGAGGGGTAAACTGAGGCAGGAGGAGTGAGAACATCCCCAGTGAGTGGCCAGTGCTGAGAGAACTCCCAGTGCTGTCACTGCTGCTCTTCCCAATTCTCTCTGTTCTGCTTCCCTGGCTTTGGCTCAAGGGGGTGTCTAAGGGGTAAACTGAGGCAGGAGGAGTGAGGACACCCCCAGTGAGTGGCCAGGCTCACCTAGCAATGGGGATGCAAGGTGCTGAGAAAGCTCCCAGCACTGTCACTGATGCTCCTGTTCTTTCTCTGGCTCTTCCCAATTCCCTCTGCTTTATTCTCCTTCCCTGGCTTTAGGGTCAAAGGTTGTGTAAGGGGTAAACTGAGGCAGGAGGAGTGAGAACATCCCCATTGATGTGAAATGCTGAGAGAACTCCCAGGGCTGTCACCACTGCTCTTCCCAATTCCCCCTGCCTTATTCTGCTTCCCTGGCTTTGGGGCCAAGGGGTTGTGTAATGGGTAAACTGAGGCAGGAGGAGTGAGAACATCTCCATTGAATGACCAGGCTCTGGAGATGTGAAGGCTGAGAGAACTCCCAGTGCTGCTCTTGTTCCTTCCCTGTCTCTCCCCAATTCCCTCTGCCTTATTCTGCTTCTTTAGCTTTGAGTCAAGGGTTGTGTTAGGGGTAAACTGAGGCAGGAGGAGTGAAAACGTCTCCATTGATGTGAAATGCTGAGAGAACTCCCAGTGCTGTCACTGGTGCTCCTGTTCCTTCCCTGGCTCTTCCCAATTCTCTCTGCCTTATTCTGCTTCTTTGGCTTTGAGTCAAGGGTTGTGTAAGGGGTAAACTGAGGCAGGAGGAGTGAGAACATCCCCAGTGACTGGCCAGTGCTGACCTGGTAGCTGGAATATGAAGTGTTGAGAGAATTCCCAGTGCTGTCACTGGTGCTCCTGTTCCTTCCCTGGCTCATCCCAGTTCCCTCTGCCCTGTTCTGCTTCCCTGGCTTTGGGGCCAAGGAGTTATGTGTGAAGGGTAAACTGAGGCAGGAGGAGTGAGAACATCCCCATTGATGTGAAATGCTGGGAGAACTCCCAGCGCTGTCACCACTGCTCTTCCTAATTCTCTCTTCCCTGTTCTCCTTCCCCATCTCTGGTCTCTGCACAGTCACAAACCTCTGCACGTCCCCAGTGCCAGTTTTACTGAAGGATTTGTTGACAGACTCAGTTTGGAGACACCCAGTGCTCTTTTAAAACCTCAGAATGTGCAGAGGCACCTGCTGGGGCTGCTCTGCTCAGCCCTGGGGCTCTGATCCCCCTGATAAATCCCTTTTGCCACTTTTGTTGCTCAGCTCATCCATCCCCAGTGCTGGGAGTGATCCTGAGTGCTGGGGACAGTTCCTTGGCTGGGAAATATCCCCTGGAAGAGCCGTAATAATGTTGTTGTTGTTGCTGTTATAAATAGGAACGGAGGGGGGTTTGTAACCTCCCTTAACCCCCCACATTGCAGCAAGCCTGGCTCCAAAAATCAAAAAATCAAAATCAAAAATCAAAAATCTGCTGCTCGTTTGCACGAGAATTAATTTATTTTTATTATAATTATTTTTTTCATTTTTTTCCCTTTTTTTTCATTATTATTTTTTCCCTTATTTTTTATTATTATTTTTTCCCTTTTTTTTCATTATTATTTTTTCCCTTTTTTATTATTATTTTTTCCTTTTTTCATTATTATTTTTTCCCTTTTTTATTATTATTTTTTCCCTTTCTTTTTCATTATTATTTTTTCCCTCTTTTTTCATTATTATTTTTTCCCTTTTTTTTTTTTTTCATTTTTTTTCTCCCCATTTTTTTTTTTTCTTTTTAAGATGCTGCATCTTTAACGAGCCTTTGACAGATGAGGATTTGATGCTCAAACAGGCTCTTCCTTCCTGCCCATATGCACCATCATGCTTTCAGTTTTCCCCCGGCGTTATTAAAGGGAAGGGAGGGGAGAGAGGAGGATATCGATTTGCAAACCCTGCTCAGGGAGAGGGGGGAAAAAAAAAACCGCTGTAATTGTTGGATCAGAGATTTGGTGTGGCTTCAGGCAGGCTGCAGTAAATAAAAAAAAATATATATATTTTATATATATATATAATATAAAATATATATATTGCAGCAAAAAAAAAAATATATATATATAAATAAAAAGGGATTTGAGTGTTTCCGTGCAATCCAGAAAAGGAGGGGGGAAAATTGCTGAGGACCTTGAGGTTTTGAAGGAGGAGGGAGGGACTGAGAGAGACAGAGATATTGTGGTAGGAAGATTCAGAGATCTGTTGTGCTTTTTTTTTTTTTTTTTCCTTCCTTTTTATTTTTTTATTTTTTTTCCCTGTATTTTTTTTTTTTTTTTCCCTCTCCCTCCTCACTTGTTTTTGCATGAAAGGACTGGAAACACCAGGAGGGACAAAAGGAGCAAAAAAAAAAAAAGATGAAACTCAGTAAGGAAAAATCAAGTGGATCCAGGGAATTTGTGGCTGGAGAAGGTTGCATTGATCAGTGTGTGAAGAGTCGTTATTATAGTGCGTGATTGGGAAAGCAGATCGAGCCTTCTCCAGATTATTATTTTATTTTATTTTATTTTCACTTTTATTTTATTTTCACTTTTATTTTTTTTCACTTTTATTTTTTTTTCACTTTTATTTTTTTTTCACTTTTATTTTTTTTTTCACTTTCATTTTTTTTTCCACTTTCATTTTTTTTCCTCTCTCTGCTTGTAATATCTCTGTGTGTATGTGAGAGAGAGAGAGAGAGAGAGAGCAGCAAAATACCAAAAGTCTCTTTGCAGAAAGAGGAAAGTGCAGCTTTCTCTGACTCTCAGGTTTTTTTTTTTTCCTCTTTTTCCTTTTCCCAGATGAAATTTTAGGCAAGAGAAGAGTATGTTCTCCCAACAGCAGCAGTGAGTGTCCTTTAGAGAGCAAGAAATCCCGAAGTGAGTCCCCAAAGGGTAAGTGATGCTTCTCCCTCCCTGTTTCCTCCATCCCCTTCCCCTTTTTCTTCTCCTTTTCTCCCCCTGAGTGGAACTAAATTGAAATTAAGGAGGGGAGGGAGCTGTGTCTGGCACTGGAGGGCTCTGTTATTTTTTATTTTCCCTTTATCTCCTCTCCAGGAGGGAGACAGAGGAATTGCCTCTTAATTATAGTAATTGCTTGATGATTTTTATTTAAAAAAAAACAACCAGGCTGCACCTTTGAGGTGGATTTTTGGGATATTCCTACTTTTTTGTTGTTGTTGTTTTTCCCTGGCAGAATTGTTGTGTTTAATATGAAAGGTGCAGAGGGAGTTTATCGTGCTGGTATCTGCTCCTTTAAAGGGAAAAAAAAATAAATTTATATATATATATATATATATATATATAAAAAGAGCCTGTCAGGGAGAATGTGGCTGCTGAGTTTTTTTCCTCTTCTGCATTTATGGCACCGTTCCTATAGAGATGGAATCTGCAGAAGGTTTTTCTATTTAGGGTTCAGTTTGTTGGTTGTTTTTTTTTGCTTTTATTTTATTATTTTTTTATTTTATCTCTTGCTTTGCCTTCCAGCTCTTTCCCTACAAACTGCAATTTATTTTTTTTTTAAACTTTCTTTACGAAAGTGGGAGCCTGGAACTTAATGAGTTTGTCTCCAGGTCGAGTAAATGAGTTGTTTGTTTTTTTTTTTTAATATCAGAATAATGAGCTGTCAGTGATCCCTGGGGTTAAACCTGCACTTTTTAGGCACTAAAAACCCCAAAAAACAGAGAACAGGGTCAGGCTGGGGTTGGAATCCAGTTGAGGTTTTTCCAGGGGTGGAAATTTTCCCAATTTCCCCATCCAGGGAATCTCCAAGGGCAGAGCAGTTTGTGCTGAAGCCTCTTTAAATCACATTATTTATATTTATTAAAGATCCATAGTGGGGCTTGTCCTGCCCCCAGATTTCACAGAATTATTCCTGTTCCTTCCCTGTGCCCAAACCTTGCTCTGAAGGCAGGAAAATGTGAGAGGATGTTGGAGAAAACACCGAATCTCTCTTGGTGTAACCCCTTCCTGCCCGTGAATTCTGTCACAGCAGCAGAAATGGTTCAGGTTTTACTGGGAGCACTTTGAGCTGCTTCTCTTTATGTTTTGCCTTAATTTTATTTTTTTTTTTTTTTTTTTTGCTTTATTCCTGTTATTTCGTGACATGTTTGTGGTGGTTGTGCAGGTGAAGTTCCAGATCTGTTTGTGAACCTTTTTACAGGATCATAAAAAGATTTGTTCCATCTGGGGCACATTTTAAATTTTATATTTTATATTATATGTTTTATATTTTATATTATATATTATATATTATATATTTTATATTTTATATTATATATTTTATATTTTATATTTTATTATTTTCTATTTTCTGTTTTATATGTTTTATATATTTTATCTTTTATATTTATTTTACATTTATATTTTATATTTATATTTTATAATTTTTATTTTATATTTTATATTTTAATTTTTATATTTTATATTTTATTATTTATATTTTATATTTATATTATATATATTACATTTATATATATATATTATATTTATATTATATTTATATTTATATTTTGCTGTCCCTTGCTGGGGTTTGTGCCCCTCCTAATTCCAAATCTGTGACTAAAAACTGACTCCAGGGGACAGACCTTGTGTGGCCTGGCTGGGAATGGGCTCAACTTTAACCAAGACATAAAAACAAGGGATTCCCTTTGGATTTATCCTCAAAAAAAAAGTGCCTGAGCTGGAACAGGTGGATGTTTTTGGCATGGGAAGGGATCTCATTCTGTTCCTTTCCATTTTATTTTGTGGTCTTTGAGGAGTCCCTTGGCTTTGCATGGAGCACTCAGGACCCAAATCCTGCTCCTTTTCCAGCTTTTCCCAGCTGGAAACAAGAGGGGGAAATTGGGAATTCCCTCAGGTTTTTTTAACAGAGGGGTTCTCAGGAAACGTCCACATAAAACAAAATTTTATTTTCTACTCCCACTCTGAGCTGAGACAGAATGGGAATTGGGGAGTTGGGGCTTTTATTGATGCCCCACTGTTTGTTTTTTATTAAATCCTTGAGGAGCTGTGCAGGAATTTCAGGCTGTGCTGATGTTGGAATTCCATTGGAACAGTGAAGGGGTTGAGGTTTCTGTGCTTTGGGGCTGTTTTGGGGTGTAAAAAGGGGGTCACAGGAGGGGGACACAAGGTCTGTGTGTGGGGTTGAGGTTTCTGTGCTTTGGGGCTGTTTGTGGTTGGGGCTTTTGTTGATGTCCCACTGTTTGTTTTTTATTAAATCCTTGGGGAGCCCCTCCAGAGCTGTGCAGGAATTTTAGGTTGTGCTGATGCTGGAATTCCATTGGAATGAGTGAGGGGCTGAGGTTTCTGTGCTTTGGGGCTGTTTGTGGTTGGGATTTTATTGATGTCCCCACTGTTTGTTTTATATTAAATCCTTGGGGAGCTGTGCAGGAATTTCAGGCCAGGCTGTGCTGATGCTGGAATTCCATTGGAACAGTGAAGGGCTGAGGTTTCTGTGCTTTGGGGCTGTTTATGGTTGGGGCTTTTGTTGATGTCCCACTGTTTGTTTTTTATTAAATCTTGGGGAGCCCCTCCAGAGCTGTGCAGGAATTTCAGGCCAGGCTGATGCTGGAATTCCATTGGAACAGTGAAGGGCTGAGGTCTCTGTGCTTTGGGGCTGTTTTTGGGGTGTGAAAAGGGGGTGACAGGAGGGGGACACAAGGTTTGTGTGAGCTCAGAGCTGAGAGTTCCCATCCTGCTGTGATTCCAGCACTATCCCTGTGAGGAAAACACAATCCCTGTGCTCCCAGCTCTGCCTGGAAACAGAAGGATGCACCTTGTGTGGAAATCCATTCCCAAATGGGATGAGCCCTGATGGATGGAGGCCTTTTGGAGTGGGGCTTTGGCTGAGACCCAGAGAGCACTTTTTGGGATTTGAGAGTGGGAAGGGAAACAAAGACTGGCTGGAATTCAGGATCCCATCAGCCCCAAGTGTCCTGCGGGGGCTGCAGCATCTCCTGGGAGCCCTTTTCCTGCAGCTCCTGCATCCTCAGGGTGGTGATGGGCTCCAGAAAGGATCTGCTCCTCTCCATCCCAGACTGACCCTGAGAGGATTTGATCTGCCCCTGGCAGGATCTGCCCCTCTCCAAACCATCCCAGGCAGGATCTGCCCCTCTCCAAACCATCCCAGGCAGGATTTACCCCTCTCCAAACCATCCCAGGCAGGATTTACCCCTCTCCAAACCATCCCAGGCAGGATCTGCCCCTCTCCAAACCATCCCAGGCAGGATCTGCCCCTCTCCAAACCATCCCAGGCAGGATCTGCCCCTCTCCAAACCATCCCAGGCAGGATCTGCTCCTCTCCAAACCATCCCTGGCAGGCTCTGCCCCTCTCCAAACCATCCCAGGCAGGATCTGCCCCTCTCCAAACCATCCCAGGCAGGATTTACCCCTCTCCAAACCATCCCTGGCAGGATCTGCCCCTCTCCAAACCATCCCTGGCAGCGTCTGCTCCTCCTCAAACCATCCCAGGCAGGGTCTGCCCCTCTCCAAACCATCCCAGGCAGGATCTGCCCCTCTCCAAACCATCCCAGGCAGGATCTGCCCCTCTCCAAACCATCCCAGGCAGGGTCTGCCCCTCTCCAAACCATCCCAGGCAGGGTCTGCCCCTCTCCAAACCATCCCAGGCAGGGTCTGCCCCTCTCCAAACCATCCCTGGCAGGATCTGCTCCTCTCCAAACCATCCCAGGCAGGGTCTGCCCCTCTCCAAACCATCCCAGGCAGGATCTGCCCCTCTCCAAACCATCCCAGGCAGGGTCTGCTCCTCCTCAAACCATCCCTGGCAGGGTCTGCCCCTCTCCATCCCACACTGGCCCTGGGAGCAGTTCTGGCTCAGGCACAGCTGGTCTGGCTCTGGAGGAGCCTTTGGAAGAGGAGGAAAGGGGAGTGTTTGGAAAGGGAGGAAGGGGAGCCTTTGGAAGAGAAGTCTTTGGAAAAGGAGCCTGTGGAAGAGGAGGAAGGGGAGCTTTTGGAAGAGGAGCCTCTGGAAAAGGAGCCTCTGGAAGAGGAGGGAGAAGAGCCTCTGGAAGAGGAGCCTCTGGAACGGGAACTTTTTGGAAGAGGAGGAAGGGGAGCCTCTGGAAGAGGAGGAGGAAGAGGAGGAAAGGGAGTCTTTGGAAGGGGAACCTCTGGAAGGGGAGTCTCTGGAAGAGGAGGAATAGAAGCCTCTGGAAGAGAAATCTTTGGAAAAGGAGCCTCTGGAAGAGGAGGAAGGGGAGCCTCTGGAAGAGAGGAGCCTTTGGAAGAGGAGCCTTTGGAAGAAGAGGGAGAAGAGCCTCTGGAAGAGGAGCCTCTGGAAGAGGAGCCTTTGGAAGGGAAGAGGAGCCTCTGGAAGAGGAGCCTCTGGAAGGGAAGAGGAGCCTCTGGAAGAGGAGCCTCTGGAAGGGAAGAGGAGCCTCTGGAAGAGGAGCCTCTGGAAGAGGAGCCTCTGGAAGAGAAGAGGAGCCTCTGGAAGAGAAGAGGAGCCTCTGGAAGAGGAGCCTCTGGAAGAGAAGAGGAGCCTCTGGAAGAGGAGCCTCTGGAAGAGGAGCCTTTGGAAGAGGAGCCTTTGGAAGGGAAAAGGAGCCTTTGGAAGGGAAGAGGAGCCTCTGGAAGAGGAGCCTTTGGAAGGGAAGAGGAGCCTTTGGAAGAGGAGCCTTTGGAAGGGAAGAGGAGCCTTTGGAAGAGGAGCCTTTGGAAGGGAAGAGGAGCCTCTGGAAGAGGAGCCCTGACCCCTGGCTCAGCTCCCGCTCCTGCCGGGCCAAGGAAACCTCTGCCGCTCCCTGGCTGAGCGAGAAAACACCTGCAGGGCTGGAAACCCTCACTGAGAGAGGGAAACAACCTCCTCCCTGCCCTGCCCAGAGCTCTCCTCGCCCGGCAGATCAAAAGGAGCAGCCTGGGAGGGAACAGAGCCACTGTCAAACAGAGCAGAACGTTCCTGTGCATTCAGGAGAGTCTGGAAGACCATTCCCCACTGAAACCCTCGAGTTTGGTGTGCCTGGAGAGCTCCTGCTGGAGCTGGAAGGGAAAATAGGGAAGAATGTCCAGGTTCTCCCTCGGAGCAGCTGGAAAATCTGTTGGGAAGGGGAGGCTGGAGAGGGAGGCTGGATGGAGAATGGAAAACACACGTAGGGAACAGTGCTGGGCTCACCCCCTGGGCTGGGGGTGCTCAGGGGATGAGCTGGGGGTGCAGAGGACCCAGAAGAGGACTGGGAGGATCTGAGGATGCCCAGGGGGACGTGTTGGTTATACAGAGGGCTCAGCAGATGCCAGGAGGATCTGGGGGTGCCCAGGGGGATGTGTTGGGGGTACAGAGGACCAGGAGGATCTGAGGATGCCCAGGGGGATGTGTTGGGAGTACAGAGGGCTCAGCAGGGGCTGGGAGGATCTGAGGATGCCCAGGGAGGATCTAGGGGTACAGAGGCCCCAGCAGATGCCAGGAGGATCTGAGGATGCCCAGGAAGGATCTGGGGGTACAGAGGGCTCAGCAGATGCCCAGGGGAGGATCTGAGGATGCCCAGGGGATGTGTTTGGGGTGCAGAGGACTCAGCAGATGCCCAGCTGTCTCTGCCCCCCCAGGGCTGCCCCAGAGCCCATTTCACACCTGGCGGCCGCGGTGGATTTGGGAGCTCAGCCCTCCCCATCACCCCCGGTAATGACAAAAGCAGACGGCAAAGCTGGAATTACCTCTGCCTGAGTCAGGAGAAAATCTTCCCAAGTTGTGAGCGTGGAAATCCAGCCTTTCCCTGGATTCCCCCTCCCTCTCTGAGCCCTCCCCGTTCTCTCCCTCCCCTCTTTGCACCTGAAATCTGCTCTGAGGCTGATCCCATGGAGTTTATGGTAATTAAGTGTTATTAAATCCCCTCCTTTTTTTTTTTTTTTTTTTTTTTTTTCCCTCTAATGACACAGCTGTAGGGGAAGAGAAATATATATATATATATATGGATGTTTTTCTAAATCAGGTCTGTGGCTTTGCTCCTCAAACCTTTGGGTAAGAGCATCAGGAGGGGATTGGAACCCTGAGCTGCTGCATCCCTGGAGGAGCAAAGGAGGAGGGAAGGGAAGGGAATTCTGGTGAATTCTCCTCTCCCTGTTGAGGAAGAGACCTGGAAGGGAATTGTGCCCTCTTTTCCCATTTCCCTGCTGCTTCCATGGGTGTCCTGCAGGTTTGGGCTGGGATGGAGGGGCTGCTCTCTGCCCTTGGGCTGTGGATTTTGGGGCTGGGGGATGCAGGGAAGCCCTTTGCTCATCCCTGAGCCAGAGGGAGCAGATGTGGGTCACTGGGGCACAGCTGAGGCTGCAGGGACAGGCAGAGTCACTGACAGCTCAGGGAGAGCCCTGGCTGTGCTGGGGCTGAGCTGAGCTGGAATAATTTCCCTTTTTGGGCTTGGGAGCCAGGGGTGATGCAGCCCTTTGGTGCTGAAATGTGCAGCTCAGACTCTACTATTATTATTATTATTATTATTATTTTCCATTATTTTTATTATCATCATTATTATTATCAACGTTGTTGTTATAATTATTTATTATTATCATAATTACTATAATTATTGCCGTCATTGCTATCATTATAGTTACTCGTTATTCATTGTTATTTATTTGTATATCCTATTTTATTATTATTTTATTATTATTGAGACAATGAGACGATGAGCAGCCCTTTGGTGTTGAAATGTTGTGCAGCTCAAACTCTACTACTACTACTATTATTATTATTATTATTATTATTATTATTATTTTCATCATCATCGTTATTTTAATTATTTATTACCATAATTACTATAATTATTGCCATCATTACTATCATTATCGTTACTCGTTATTTATTTGTATATCCTATTTTGTTATTATTTTATTATTATTATTGGGCCGATGAGATGATGATGATTGTGATGATGATGATGATGATTGTGATGATGGTGATGATGATGATGATGATGATTTTTCCCTTCTGTATTTTGGGGAGGGAGTGGCCTCATGGCACCCTGTGAAAGTTGCATCCCCCTGTGTGTGGGTTTGGTGTCAAAGGCAGCCCCAGCCCCACAACTGCCCCATTTCACAGCCCCAAATCCCCAGGGCTGTCCCTGCCTGCCCCACACTCACCTCCCCTCAGCTCTCCAGTGCCTGGGAGTGTGACAAGTGCCACCCCCATGGCTTTGGGGACAGTCCTGGGGGCACCATCACCTGCCCTGCTCCCCCAGGGGCTGGAGGAGCAGCAGGGATGGGGATTTGGGGCACAGTTGGGTGGTCCTGTCCCTCCCCATGGGATGTGGATGTGGGGCACACACAGGAGGGTCCTGTCCCTCCCCAGAGGCTCAGAGGAGGCTGAAGGAGGGATGTGGGTGTGGGGCTCAGGAGGGTGGTCCTGTCCCTCCCCAGGGGATGAAGGATGTGGGGCACACACAGGAGGGTCCTGTCCCTCCCCAGAGGCTCAGAGGAGGCTGAAGGAGCAGCAGGGATGGGGATGAAGGATGTGGGGCACACACAGGAGGGTCCTGTCCCCCTCCCCAGGGGATGGAGGATGTGGGGCACACACAGGAGGGTCCCATCCCTCCCCAGGGAATGAGGATGTGGGGCACACACAGTAGGGTGGTCCCATCCCTCCCCAGCAGCACCGCGGTGGGTCTGTGACTGCTCTCCCGCCTGGGAGTTCCTCCCCGAATAAATGAAAAGCTCTTTTTGCCTGTGGGGAAGATCCCAGATAAAGCAGTGCCGGGGCAGCCAAGGCGGGGAGAGAGAGAGCGGCAATTACCGGGCTGTGCTTACAGTAAACACAAACCTGCGGGTTCCTGGCCCTCCCTGGGGTCCCCTCCTGGCCCTGGGGTTCCCTCCTGGCCCCAAGATCCCTCCCTGGGGTCCCTCTTGGGGTCCCTCCCGGGGTCCCTCCTGGCCCTGAGTGACCCTTTGGGATACCTGGACAGTCATACCCACCCCCTGAATGACCCTTTGGGATATCTGTACAGTCATACGCAACCCCTGAGTGACCTTTTGGGATATCTGGACAGTTACACCCAACCCCTGAGTGACCCTTTGGGGTGTCCAGAGAAGGAGACACAGCCCTGACTGACCCTTGAGTGACCCTTTGGGATATCTGGACAGTTACGCCCAACCCCTGAGTGACCCTTTGGGATATCTGGACAGTCAGACCCAACCCTGAGTGCCCCCTTTGTGCCCACAGAGACCCCCCAGCCCCTGGAGGAGGCGGCGGTGGCCCTGCAGATGACCCCTGAGGAGCACTACAGGCGGATGATGTCGGCCCTGAACGAGCACGGCGCCTTCGAGGAGCAGCAGCAGCAGCAGCAGCGCCTCTACCAGCTGGCCAACAGCATGGCCCTGCCCAGCCACGGAGGTCAGGGCTGGCATGGGGGGCACGGGGGGCTGCTGACATGGGGGTCAGGGCTGGGCTGGGGGGTGTCCCTTGAACTCTGGAGTCATTTAGGATGGGGATGGGAGATGTTCCCAAGCCCTGGAGTCATTTGGAATGAGGCTGGGGGATGTCCCCAAGCCCTGGAATAATTTGGCATGGGTCTCAGAGAGGTCCGTGAGCTCTGCACTCATTTGAAAGATGTTCCTGAGCCCTGGAATCATTTAGAATGGTTTGGGACATGTTCTCAAGCCCTGGATTCATTTGGGATTTGGCTGGGAGATGTCCCTGAGCTCCAGAGTCATTTGGGATGAAGGTGGGAGATGTTCCCAAGCTCTGGACCCATTTGAGATGGGTCTGGGGGATGTGCCTGAGCTCTGGAGTCATTTGGGATGAATCTGGGGATGTCTCCAAGCCCTGGACTCATCTGGGAAACGTCCCCCAGCCCTGGAGTCATTTGGGATGAGCTGGGGGATGTTCCTGAGCCCTGGAGTATTTTGCAAGATGTCCCCAAGCTCTGGACCCATTTGGGAGACGTTCTCGAGCCCTGGAGTCATTTGGGATGAGCCTGGGGGATGTCCCCGAGCTCTGGACTCATTCATGAGATGTCCCCAGGCCCTACTCCACAGGTGGAGCATCCCTGCACAGGTAGAAGACCCCTGCCCAGGTCCAAGCCCCTCCCCTGCCTTCAGGTGAGCAGAACCTGCTGGCCCTGGCCCAGTTTGCCCCCGAGCTGAGCCCTGCAGGGGAGGGAGAGAACTCACCTGGCTCAGGCAAAGGCAGGACCACATTCCCCAGGGCTGGAGCATCCCCTGGAGGGCTGAGCCAGGCCAGGACCTGTCCCTGTGCTGCTCCTGCCCCAGGTGTGCAGAGCTGAGCCAGGCCAGGACCTGTCCCTGTGCTGCTCCTGCCCCAGGTGTGCAGGGCTGAGCCAGGCCAGGACCTGTCCCTGTGCTGCTCCTGCCCCAGGTGTGCAGGGCTGAGCCAGGCCAGGACCTGTCCCTGTGCTGCTCCTGCCCCAGGTGTGCAGAGCTGAGCCAGGCCAGGACCTGTCCCTGTGCTGCTCCTGCCCCAGGTGTGCAGGGCTGAGCCAGGCCAGGACCTGTCCCTGTGCTGCTCCTGCCCCAGGTGTGCAGGGCTGAGCCAGGCCAGGACCTGTCCCTGTCCCTGTGCTGCTCCTGCCCCAGGTGTGCAGGGCTGAGCAGCTCCAGGACCTGTCCCTGTCCCTGTGCTGCTCCTGCCCCAGGTGTGCAGGGCAGAGCAGCTCCAGGACCTGTCCCTGTGCTGCTCCTGCCCCAGGTGTGCAGGGCTGAGCCAGGCCAGGACCTGTCCCTGTGCTGCTCCTGCCCCAGGTGTGCAGGGCTGAGCCAGGCCAGGACCTGTCCCTGTCCCTGTGCTGCTCCTGCCCCAGGTGTGCAGGGCTGAGCAGCTCCAGGACCTGTCCCTGTGCTGCTCCTGCCCCAGGTGTGCAGGGCAGAGCAGCTCCAGCAGCCTCAGCCAGAGCTGCAGGAGCATCCTCTGCTCTGGAGTGTGAATCCCCAGGGCTCCTTGTTAGGTTAATGAAGAGCCTGTCTTCTTTTCCACTCTGTTTGATTTGATTGGCTTCTCTGGGGGGAGCAGGGAGGGCGATTGCTGTGCAGGGAGGATTTGCTTATCAGCAGCAAAAGGCTCAGCACAGACCTGCCCTTGGTGCCTGTGGGGAGTGTGGGGAGTGTGGGGACTGTCACCAGCTCATGGCACCAGCCCAGGGTGGTGCCAGGCACTGCAGAGCCCCTGAAAACTCACCTGGTGGTTTGAGGGGCACAGCTGTGTGTGCCACAGGGCTGGGATGGCACCAGGACCTGCCCAGAGATGGGGACAGGCTGTGACAAAAGGGTGGTACTGAATATTCAGCAGAGCCTGGACACAGCACAGGGTTGTGACAGGGTTGTGACAGTCCTGGGTGGCTGCTGGACACAGGGACATGCCCATCCCTGTGTCCATCCCACCAGGGTGTGCTGGGGGACACCTGTGTGTGCCACAGGGCTGGGATGGCACCAGGACCTGCCCAGAGATGGGGACAGGCTGTGACAAAAGGGTGGTACTGAATATTCAGCAGAGCCTGGACACAGCACAGGGTTGTGACAAGGCTGTGACCATGGTTATGGCATCCCTGTGTGGCTGCTGGACACAGGGACGTGTCCATCCCACCAGGGAGTGCTGGGGACAGCCCTGTCACCCCCAAATAACAAGGAGAGCTCATTACCTTAACACCTGATATGTTTTTATGGTGATGATTCAATTGTCTCATCAGTATTTATTTTTTTTTGGGGGGGGAGGTCACACTGGGCTTTTGGGGAGGGAGAAGGAGCCTGCACAGCCAGACTGGCTGGGGCAACACTGACGAGACAAAAGTTGGTGTATTTTTGGATTGTCTCCACGCCACAGGGCTCTCTCTGCTTGGGGATATAAATTATTAGTGCCAGTACAAAGCGCAGTTTATCTGCGGGCTCACACGGAGGCACCAATAACATTAATAATTCAAAAAAATGTTAATAATTTAGAATTATTTTTTTTAATTGCTTTTCAGCCCCCCCCCCCTCTTCCATTCCCCTCCTTCTCTTCCTCCACCCCCATTCTCCCAGTGGCATTCATCCCACATTCTGAATTCAGTCTGTCTCCGTGCCTGGAACCTCCATCCGCCAGAGTCCCGCTGTCAATCAATGTGATTTCCCAACTGTCAGAGAGGAGCAGGATTGTAAATAACTGATCCAGATCCTCGGGGGGGCTGGGAGAGGAGAGGAGAGGAGAATGGAAAAAAAAAAAGGGAGAAGGGAAGGGAAAGGGAAGGAAAGGGAGAAGGGAAGGAAAGGAAAAGGAGAAGGAAAGGAATGGAGAGGGAGAAGGAAAGGAAAGGAAAGGAAAGGAAAGGAAAGGAAAGGAAAGGAAAGGAAAGGAAAGGAAAGGAAAGGAAAGGAAAGGAAAGGAAAGGAAAGGAAAGGAAAGGAAAGGAAAGGAAAGGAAAGGAAAGGAAAGGAAAGGAAAGGAAAGGGAGGTGTGTGAGGGGGCTGTTGCGGTCACTCAGGATCAATGCAGCTCCTGGAGCTGGCTGCACTCCAAGCCTTCTACATTCCAGCCGTGGCAATCAGGAGTGACCTGGGTTTTTTTTTTTTTTCAGATAATTAATTTATAAACATTGCAAGGTTGCCCGGTCTCTCTCTCCCCTGTGCTCGGCGAATTCTCCAGGCTGGTGCTGTGATTCTGATGGTGTTTGGCTGCTCTTGAGGGTTCAGAATTGCAGTTCAGTGTTTGTCCCCTGGGCTGGGGACAGGGGCAGGAATTTGGGCACTGCTGTCCCTCTTTTTCCTGCCAGCAGCAACAGCAGCTGTGGGGATGTTCTCACCCCTGACCATCACCCAAAACGTTTTTGAGGAAAAGCTCAGGCTGGGCTGGGCACATCAGGCTGGGATTTCCAGAGCTGAAGGAGAAAAAACAGGTGGGGAAAAAGGAAAATCCAGGGATGGGAAGTGTGGGGAAAAAGGAAAATCCAGGGATGGGAAGTGTGGGGAAAAAGGAAAATCCAGGGATGGGAAGTGTGGGGAAAAAGGAAAATCCAGGGATGGGAAGTGTGGGGAAAAAGGAAAATCCAGGGATGGGAAGTGTGGGGAAAAGGAAGATCCAGGGATGGGAAGTGTGGGGAAAAGGGGGATCCAGGGATGGGAAGTGTGGAATTAGCAGGGCTCCTGCAGCAATTTGGCTTTACAAACCAGCTGTGGGAAGAGCTGGATGTGCTGCTGGACGTGAGGGCTCTGCAGGGTCACTGCTGGAGCTGCTGCTGCTCAGGGAGAGATAAATCTGCCCCTGCTGCTCTCCCCAGCTGTGTTTTGGTTTCCTTGGGCGGGCTGGGGCAGGCTCAGGGTGTGAGGGAGGTTTTCCTCTGCGGGAGACGTTTCCTGTGCGCGGTGTGAAGGGCAGCAGAGGCTCTGGGGGGGATGTGGGGTGTGTGCAGGGGGGTTCACACACACACCGGGACTGAGGGAGAGGACAGACCCTGGGGGAGCCTCGGTGCACCTGGGACAGTGTCCTGGTCACTCCCTGCACCTGGGACAGTGTCCTGGTCACTCCCTGCACCTGGCACAGGTGTCCTGGTCACTCCCTGCACCTGGCACAGTGTCCTGGTCACTCAGAGCACCTGGGACAGGTGTCCTGGTCACTCGGTGCACCTGGGACAGGTGTCCTGGTCACTCAGAGCACCTGGGACAGGTGTCCTGGTCACTCAGTGCTCCTGGGACAGTGTCCTGGTCACTCAGAGCACCTGGTGCAGTGTCCTGGTCACTCAGAGCACCTGGGACAGGTGTCCTGGTCACTTGGTGCACCTGGGACAGGTGTCCTGGTCACTCAGAGCACCTGGTGCAGTGTCCTGGTCACTCAGAGCACCTGGCACAGTGTCCTGGTCACTCGGAGCACCTGGCACAGTGTCCTGGTCACTCGGTGCACCTGGGACAGGTGTCCTGGTCACTCGGTGCACCTGGGACAGTGTCCTGGTCACTCGGTGCACCTGGCACAGTGTCCTGGTCACCCGGTGCACCTGGGACAGTGTCCTGGTCACTCCCTGCACCTGGGACAGGTGTCCTGGTCACTCAGTGCACCTGGCACAGTGTCCTGGTCACTCCCTGCACCTGGGACAGGTGTCCTGGTCACTCTGTGCACCTGGCACAGTGTCCTGGTCACTCGGTGCACCTGGCACAGTGTCCTGGTCACTCGGTGCACCTGGGACGGTGTCCTGGTCACTCGGTGCACCTGGTACAGGTGTCCTGGTCACTCCCTGCACCTGGCACAGTGTCCTGGTCACTCCCTGCACCTGGCACAGGTGTCCTGGTCACTCGCTGTCCCCTGAGCTCAGGGCAGGACCTGCATGACCTGCCCC
The DNA here is from genome assembly GCF_965231275.1 of Zosterops lateralis. Taxonomy (NCBI): domain Eukaryota; kingdom Metazoa; phylum Chordata; class Aves; order Passeriformes; family Zosteropidae; genus Zosterops; species Zosterops lateralis. The sequence continues at coordinate 7,025,599 of NC_139782.1, read as the reverse complement.
TCCTTTTGGGGCTCCTTGGGCTGGTTCTGGCCTTGCCTGCTCTGTCCATGTGTGAGCAACTGGCTGCCCTGAGCCCTGCACTGCAGGGGCTGCAGGGGTGTCACTGTAGAGGTGTCACTCACTGCACGAGTGTCACTGTACAGGTGTCACTACAGGGGTGTCACTGCATGGGTGTCACTGCACAGATGTCACTGTATGGGTGTCACTGCATGGGTGTCACAGGTAGAGTGACACAGGTCATGGGTGTCACTCACTACAGGGGTGTCTCAGGCAGGGTGTCACAGCCCAGGTGTCACTCACTGCCCGGGTGTCACTGCTCGGGTGTCACAGGCAGGGTGTCACTCACTGCCCGGGTGTCACTGCCCAGGTGTCACTGCACAGGTGTCACAGGCAGGGTGTCACTCACTGCCCGGGTGTCACTGCCCGGGTGTCACTGCCCGGGTGTCACAGGCCGGGTGTCACAGCTCACAGCGCTGCCTTTCCCCCTGACCTGCTGTTTCCTCCAGGCAGAGCTGTGCCAGGGCCCGGAGCAGAGTCTCCTTTCCTGTGCCCCATCCCCACCTGCTCCAGGCCCAGCCCTGTCCCCGCTGTCCCGGGCTGTCCCTGCAGAGCCCCGATAACCCTGATAACCCTGATAACCCTGTCACCTCCCGGCGGTGACCGAGGGGACACGGGGGGAGCGGGGCAGGAGCCGGCTGGGCACTGACCGGGGGAGGGAGTTTGGGGAATGTCTTCCCTCTCCTCCCTCCATCCCTCCCTCCATCCCTCCCTCCATCCCTCCCTCCATCTCTCCATCCCTCCCTCCTTCCTTCCTTCCCTCCCTTTTTTCTTTTTTTTTTCTTTTTTTTTTTCCTTTTTTTTTTTCCTTTTCTTTTCCCACTCCTTCCCTCCTTCCCTCTTTCCCTCCCTCCCTCCAGCCGCAAAGCAATTAACCAGCAAACCCCCACCCCTCCCCTCCTTCCCCTCCGTCCCTCCCTCCCTGAGTTGCACAATTTCCTCCTCTGCCAAAAAAACCCTCCCTGGGCGGCGGCGGCGGCGGCGGCGGCGGATCGTTCCCTGCCGGGTTCCGCCGCCTCCCCGGCGCCCCCGGACCGCGGGGGACAGCGGGGGGACAGCAGGGGGACAGCGGGGGGACAGCAGGGGGACAAGAGGGGGACAACGAGGGGACAGCACAGCCGGGAGCAGCCCCAGAGCTGGAGCAGCTGTTTGTCCCTGTGTGTGTCTGTCTGTCCGAGCAGCGTGGGGTCAGTGCTGGGGGCTCCAGCAGCTCCTCCCCATCCTGATCCTGACCCTGACCCTCCTCCCTGCCCTGTGCTGTCCCCAGATCTGCTCCGGGCCCGGCAGGAGGCGGCGGCAGCAGCAGCAGCGCGGAGCCCGGCGGCGATGGAGGGGCACATCCCCCCCGGCGGGGCCGGCACCTCCTCCAGCCAGCGCAGGAAACAGGGCCTGCCCCAGCACAGGGACAGCCACTTCCCCGACAGGTACCGGCCCCAAAGGGTCTGAACGGGGTGGGGACACGGGGGGGGTTTGGGGATAGGGGGGGGAGTGACTGGGATTGGGATGGGATGGATGGGGTGGATGGGGTTGGGATGGGATGGGACAGTCACAGTGCCTGGAAGTGTTTAGGAAGTGCTCAGGAAGTGTGTGGATGTGGCACTGAGGACCACAGTAATGGGGTGGTTTTGGTTGATTTTAGAGGGATTTTCTTCAAACTTTTAGGATTGTGTCATTCCATGGTTTACCTGGGCAAGGTGTGACCGTGCTGCTGGTGGTGCTGGGGATGGTCCTGCCACACTCTGGGGGTGTCTCTATGGAAAAAAATGGGAAATCTGTGCCTGTGCACATCTGAAGCCACAGCCAGGCTGGAGTGACCGGGAGGGGAGACACGGGTGGGGTTTGGGAATTTGGGAGTGACTCAGTCAAGGGATTGGGATGGGATGGGACAGTCACAGTGCCTGGAAGTGTTTAGGAAGTGCTCAGGAAGTGTGTGGATGTGGCATTGAGGACCACAGTAATGGGGTGGTTTTGGTTGATTTTAGAGGGATTTTCCAACTTTTTAGTGCATGGGCAAGGCTGGTTTACCTGGGCAAGGTGTGACCGTGCTGCTGGTGGTGCTGAGGATTTTCCTGTCACGCTCTGGGGGTGTCTCTATGGAAAAAGGGGGGAAATCTGTGCCTGTGCACATCTATAGCCACAGCCAGGGCAGCCACAGCCAGGCTGGAGTGACCCCAAACCTGAGCTGGGCGTGCCACTCTCACCTGGTTTTGGGCACAGAGTAAATTAAGGCGTTGAAAGTTTGGATATCGTAGCAAAATTAAGGTGTTGAAAGTTTGGATATCATAGCAAAAGTAAGGTGTTGAAGTTTGGATTTTGTAGCAAAATTAAGGCGTTGAAAGTTTGGATTTTGTAGCAAAATTAAGACGTTGAAGTTTGGATTTTGTAGCAAAATTAAGGTGTTGAAGTTTGCATTTTGTAGCATCCCCAGAGAAGGAGAGAGAAGAGAAGAGATGTTTGAGATGGAGCAGAAAGAGAAGAAGTTTTCTTTGTTAGGGGAAAAAAAGAGCCTCAGCCTCACTCTCAGTGCCAGGAGTGCTGGAAAGCTGATCTCCCCCCACCCCAGGAAAGCCCAGCTCATTTATCTTGCTCTGTGCCACCAGCCATTCCCTCTGCAATCCAGAACTTCAGAGGGAAATTAAATTAAAGCTCCGTGCCTTCCTGACAGGGACAGAGGGGGCTGTGAGGGATGCAAAACCTTCAGATGTCACTGGCTGAGCAGTGAAAAGCTCCACTTTTCACACTTTTCTTGCCTTTTGTGCTGGGTTGGGGCAGAGCAGGCTGCACTATCAACCCTGGAGAGTTTGGATTTGCTGAGTTTGGAGTTTTTTCCCCCAATTTAGAGCCTTGGAGATCCCCCATCTGCTTTTTTTCCTCCTCTCCCAGCAGCAGCAGCAGCAGCGTGGAGGGCCTGGACAGCCCTGGAAAGCCTCTCCCTCCCCACAGCGTGTACTTTGGCTTAAGGCAGCCCATAAATCCCAGACCTGGGAGGAATTCAGGGGATGGAGGAGCCTCGGGAACGTTTTTCCCGGCGCTGTGTGGGCTGGAGAGGAGCCAGGGAAGGGTGGAGAGGCTGTTCCCGAGGAGGGGCTGGGGCTGGGGAGATCCACATCACACCCACAGGGGTTGGTTTGTGCCCCCTGGCAGGGCAGGAGGGGCTCCATGGTTTGGGAGAAGGGCAGGGAAGATGCTCCCTGGCTCAGGGGACAAGGATTTGAAGGGCAGGAGTGGTCTTGAATCCAAGAGTGCTTTTCCAATAGTTATTTCCAACTTTTCCTGCTGGGTCAGTGCTCCAAATAGCCCCAGGAATAGTTGGATTGGCAGGAGAGAGAAATCCTGGCGAGGGAGGACACAACCTGGCCTTGATGCTGAGAGAAATCCCTGGGATTTTCCCTGGGAGCCTGGGCCAGGTGTGCAGGGTGCCTCAGTTTCCCCTGGTTCTCACACTGAAAGGAGCTTGTGGTCAATGTTTGGGGAGGTTCAGCTGCAGGAGCAGCAGCCTGGGGTGGTTGGAGGAGCAGGGGTTGAATGAGGTGACCCTTAAGGTCTTTTCCAACCCAAAACAGTGTGGGATCAGCTCTCAGGGTCATTATTTCAGGTAATAATGATAATTATTTCAGGTAATGATCATTATTTCAGGTTTGCAGCCCCCTGAGCACCACAGAGGCTCAGTGTGTGTCCCTCTTCTCCCTGTCAAAGTGACCTGGTTGGAGCTGTCCTGTTGCTCCAGCTGTTTTTGGGGATGCCAGGAGAAACTCTGTGAAATCCTGTGGGTGGCAATTCCTCTTTGCATTCCCTGTCACCTTGGGATTGTACTGCACCTTCATCCTGGAGGAACAGACATTCCCAAAGCTCCAGGTGGGCACTGCAGAGGAGGAGGAGGAGGAGGAGGAGGAGGCAGGGGAGGAAGCTGCCTCACATTCCCAGGCTCACCCAGATGGATTTTAAGTGTCCCCTTTCCCAACAGCAGGAGAAACCAGGGTGCAGAGGGATGAGAAATGTTCCCATTTCCATTTCAGCTTCCTGTGTGCAGCTCAGGTCAGCTCTGAGCTCTGTGAGGAGCAAAAATCAGTGACTCCAGCCCTTGTGTTGGCACAGCAAGAGGGGAAATCCCCACTACTGACCCAGTTTTGCGTGTCAGGGCTGGGCTGTTCCTGCACAGGCAGTGGGATGGGAGCTGTGCCTGCAGCTTTTCAGTTCTCGGGTGTGAAAAGGCCGAGCTGACCCTTGGGAAGGTGGGTTTGCTCAGATTTTGGTCATTAATTAATTAATCATTTTATCTTTGCTGGTCAGAAACGGGCTGGGAGCTTTGGCTTTGTGGGGATGAGGCACCCAAAACACAGGGATTTCCTTGGGCCAGTGGCACAGTCATCCCTTCACCTCTTTGCTCCCTTTCTCCACCTCTTGGATGGAATTCAGTGATGAAACTGAGACATCTTGCCAAAAGCAGCCACAGCCTGGAGAATTTCATTTGGTTTTATGGCTTTGCTTGCCTAGATCCTGGATTTGGAGATGGATCCAGCTTGGATTGCTGCAGTGCCAGGGCCTGGTGGTTCCTTTGGGAAGACGAGTTCAGGGTTTATAAAAAGAACTTGGAAGAGGGAGAGGGTACAGCTGAAAAGGTGCCACTTTAACTGCTCCAGCCTGGAGCTTTTCCCATCCCCAAACTGCTGCTTCTCCTGCAGGGCTGGCAGGTGGCTGTTCCCTGCAGAGCTCCTTGTATCTTCTCCCTCTTGGCTGCTGCCTGCAGGATTTGTTGGCAGAGTTCTGCTGGGATCCTTCAGCTCTTCCCCGAGGGGAAGATTTCCTCCTGAGGGAAAAAATCTTTGGTGCCCTGCACACAGACAAGGGGTTGGACAGGAGCTGAGGCAGGGCTGGGTGAGCTGGTGGGTGATGTGGGCAGTGGAGTGAAGCTTCTGGCTGGGTTTGATGCATCAGTTCTGTGCTGGGAGTTGTTTTTTCTGTGCTGGGAGTTGTTTTTTTGGTGCCTGCAGGGTGAGGTGTGGGGTCTGGGGGTGTCAGGGGGGAAGGCAGAGGCAGACCAGGGGCTGAGGAAGGGGTTGGTGCAAACACCCAGGGGTTCTGTGCTGCGTGGACAGGCTCTGGGGGCTCAGCTCACCCCCCAGGATGTGGGGCAGGCAGCAGGAATGGCAAAGGACATGGAATGCTGCCAGCCCGAGGTGCCAGCAGCACCATCCCGGGGTTTGGGAGGCTCAGCCCCTTGGCAGGAGTGAGCTGGGGGTGGGAAAAGCACCCACTGCCTCCCCTGCAGGAGCTGACAGACACCCTGTGCCAGCCAGAGGCTTCCTCTGAGCAGAGATGCACCCAAAATACTCAGCCTGAGTTTTTTTGGATTCCCTCCTTCCCATCTGCTGCTGCTGCCACGGTTTGTTCTTCATTTCTCCCCCACTGCTTTGGGGAGGTTTTCCTTTTCCCTGCCCTCTCTGGGCATCATCCCCTGCCCTCCCTGGGCTCATCTCCTGCCTTCTCTGGGCATCATCCCCTGCCCTCCCTGGGCTCATCTCCTGCCCTCTCTGGGCTCATCTCCTGCCCTCTCCTCCTCCCCTCCCTGGGCTCATCTCTCTCCTGCTCTTACCCACCCCAGCCCTATGTCTCCCTCTCCTCTCTGAGCCCTCTGATATTCTGATTTTTGCCCTCCCTGTTTCCCATCTGGCCGAATGTTCTGGCAGAGCAAAGGCCAAAAAAAAGAGCCTGACCCGATTTAACCACTCTGGTTTCAGCAGCAGTTGGGATTTTGGAGGGGGCAGCTCAAACCAGCCCCTCTCAGTGGCCAGGCCTTGCTGCCAGTGTTCTTTTCCTGCCTGGAAATCCCAAACACCGTTTTTAGCGAGGCCTTTTTATTTTATTTTATTTTATTTTATTTTATTTATTCTCCCTTGCTGGCAGCGTCTGGGGCTGGCAGAGCAGCCAGGAGCTCTGTGCCTCCTCCTGCCTGTTACCTCGGGTTTAAAAGTGTCTCTTCCTATCAAACGCAGAGCAAGAAGAAAGCAGAGCTTTCATGCATTCTTTTCCCCCCACCCCTCCCTCCCTCCCTCCTTTCCCTCTTCTTCCATCCGTTCTAAATTTATTTCCATGCCTTGCCGGTTTCAATCTGCATTTCCTGACCCTCTCACATCTCCAGTCACAGCCTGAGCCTTCCCCAGGAGCTTGGGCTGAGCCAGGCTTTGGGAAGGAGATGATGGGGTTAAAAGTGGAAAGCCTTGAGGTTTTAACAGTCTAATGTGTAACCCCCTCCGTAATGACTTTAAATATTGATTATTTGAAGGCCATTAGTGCTTATTGTTAAAGAAAAGTCGATACTTTTTAAGCCTCGTGAAGCGTTTGTCTCCTGTTAAAGGACATATCAAATTTAGCAGCGTGCAGTGCAAATCCCCTAATACCCGGCTCACGAGCCTCCAGCTGGCATTTTAGGGGGGGAAAAAAAGGGAAAAAAAAAGGAAAAAAAAGGGGAAAAAAAGGAAAAAAAGGGGAAAATGTGCAGCCACACAGAAGTGCTCTCTCTGCAAGGTAAAAGGACAAGGCTTATCAGATGTAATTGCCGGGGGCTAAATTCACCTCCTCAGAGCAGGGCAACTCTGATTCTGCCTCTGAGGAAGAGGAGGAAGGAATTTCATGGGGGATTTGAGGCACCTGGGACAGAGGAGGATGCAGAGATCATCAGGGTTTGGTGCTCACCTGTGTGAAAGAACAGCAGATTTTGTTAAAGTCTCAGGTTTTTTTTTTTTATTCTGGGGTTTTCCAGTTCTTTTTTCCCAGCTGGTTGGGGAGTCTGGGAGGGCTGTGCCAGGGCTGTGCCAGGGCAGGGCCTGGTGCTGTTTCCTCTCTGCTGTGCCAAGGATGGGGCAGAGGGAGCAGGGCAGGCTCCAGCAGCTCCTGTGTCCCCTGGGCTGGCTCTGTGGGGTGGCACTCAGGGTCTGTCCCTGGTGGCCACACGGCTGAGGGGCTGCCCAGGGGGCTGGAACAGCCTCCAGCTCCCTGCAGGGAGGAAAATCCCCTTTTCCCCCAAATATTTCTGAGCATTCCTGCTGAGGTCTCTGCTGCTGGCAGAGCAGGAGAGGTGCAGTGATCCCCGCTATGTTTGGCCATCTGCAGCTTTTTTGGGGGGGCTGTTTTGGCCATCTGTGACCCCAGGGCTGTGACAGTGCCAGTTGAGGGACCTCAGGCTGCTCCTGCTCCTCACCAGCAGCTTTGGGTGGGTGTTTGGGGGAGCCCCAGGGCTGCTGGGGGCTCTCTGTGTCCAGGGCAGGGCCTGGTGCTGTTTCCTCTCTGCTGTGCCAAGGATGGGGCAGAGGGGCTGGCAGGGAGCAGGGCAGGCTCCAGCAGCTCCTGTGTCCCCTGGGTTTGGCTCTGTGGGGTGGCAGTCCCCACGGTCACCCCAGAGCTCCTTTAGGATCTGTCACAGGAGGGAGAACCTTTCATTTCCCAGCCCCGATTCCCATCCCACCCTCTCCTTCCAGAGAACAAACTGATATAAATCAATCATCTCCTTTATTTTTGAGCTCCCCATGGTCACCCCAGAGCTCCTTTAGGATCCTGGGCTGTCACAGGAGGGAGAACCTTTCATTTCCCATCACCCAGCCCCGATCCCCATCCCACACTCTGCTTCCAGGGGCACAAACTGGTCTAAATCAAGCATCTCCTTTATTTTTGAGCTCCTTTAGGACCCCCTTTCCCCCCAAACACCCCCAAGACCAGGCACAGAACCCTTTCCACGGCCACTCCACGGTTAACAACCAACTATGATTCCCTAAATCGCTCCATATACATATATATATATATATATATATATATAAAACCGACCAAGCACGTCTGGCAAATCCTCCTGATCTTACCCATGATTACAGCTAATTACCATCGAGCGGCCACCTCTCGGAGCCCCTTTAATTGTCCCTTATCCATCCTCGGGGGCCAGGCCGGGGTGGTGGCAGCGGCAGCACTTGGCAGCCCCCCGGGCTAATTGCGGGGCCTGGGGGATTAAGGGCGAGGTGATTACACACTTCACGGTGTAATTACATCAGCATCGCTTGGCTGCCGCCCCGGCTCCCAGGCGAAGGTCGGCACAGCGGCGTTACCTGAGATTAATTGGAGCTGCCAGCGGAGCGCACGGGCGGCATTAACATTTCAACAGCCCCCGCATCGATCCGGCCTCCAGACACCGCCGGCTCCGCAATTAGTTTAGAGGAGAGCCGGGGAGGAGGGGATGGAGAGCAGGGAGACGGGCGTGCGGGAAAAGGAGGGGTTTTTGGAGGGGAAGAGCAGACAGGGGTCGGTGGGGGTTTTTTGTGTAGGGGTGAAGCTGTGCTGGGAAGGGCTCGGAGCACTTTGTGCCCAGGGGTTCTTGTCTGGCTTTGCAAGGGCTGGTCCATGCCCAAGGTCCATTTCCTTGCCCACTTTCTGGCCACGAATCCTTGTCTGGCTTTCCATGGGCTGATTCATGTCCTTGGGCTGATTCATGCCCATGAGCTGCTCCATGTCCATGAGCTGGTCCTTTTCCTTGCCCCCTTTGTGCCCAGGAGTCCTTGTCTGGCTTTCCATGGGCTGGTCCATGTCCATGGGCTGATCCATTTCCATGACCTGCTCAATTTCCATGACCTGCTTCATTTCCATGAGCTGGTCCTTTTCCTTGCCCACTTTGTGCCCAGGAGTCCTTGTCCGGCTTTCCATGGGCTGATCCATTTCCACGACCTGCTCAATTTCCATGACCTGCTTCATTTCCATGACCTGCTCTATGCCCATGACTTGATCCATTTTCATGACCTGCTCCATGCCCATGTCAACAGCCCCCACATCGATCCGGCCTCCAGACACCGCCGGCTCCGCAATTAGTTTAGAGGAGAGCCGGGGAGGAGGGGATGGAGAGCAGGGAGACGGGCGTGCGGGAAAAGGAGGGGTTTTTGGAGGGGAAGAGCAGACAGGGGTCGGTGGTTTGTATAGTGGGTGTGTGCAATGGGGGTAGAGCTGTGCTGGGAAGGGCTCTGCTCGCCCAGTTTGTGAACTGGGGTTCTTGTCTGGCTTTCCGTGAACTGATCCATGCCCAAGGTCCATTTCCTTGCCCCCTTTGTGGCCATGAGTCCTTGTCTGGCTTTCCATGGGCTGATTCATGTCCATGGGCTGATTCATGTCCATGAGCTGGTCCATGTCCATGAGCTGATCCATGACCTGCTCCATGCCCATGAGCTGGTCCTTTTCCTTGCCCCCTTTGTGCCCAGGAGTCCTTGTCTGGCTTTCCATGGGCTGGTCCATGTCCATGACCTGATCCATTTCCATGGGCTGATCCATTTCCATGACCTGCTCCATGCCTATGACTTGATCTGTGCCCATGACCTGCTCCATTTCCATGAGCTGCTCCATGCCCATGACCTACTCCATTTTTATTACCTGCTCCATGCCCATGACCTGCTCCATTGCCATGACCTGCTCCATGGATGCTCTTGTTGTTATCCCCCCACTCCAGCCCCTCTGCACGTTCTGTGTTTGTCTCAAACCCACCGGCACCTTGTGCCTCGCTCTCCCTTGCCCTGCAGCCTCTCCCGGAGCAGATTTTTCCAGGGAGATAGTGTAAAATGAAAACAAACGGCCCCGCACTTGGCTCTGCCTCTGGATGCCCTGCTGAAGGTAATAATGTTGTAAGTGGCCATCAAAAGGAATTAAGAGACGTGCAGCCGGAAAGCAAATTTGCTTGCAGGCTCCCAGGGCAGATTTGACTAATGGAAGAGACCTTGGCTCTTATTCCCTTCCTGCTTTTTTCTTTTCTCTTTTTTTTTTTTTTTTTTTTTTTTTTTTTTTCCTGCAAGTGCTCCCTGCCTCTTTTCCAGGCATTGTCCCCTTCCCACCCCTCAGTCTCCCAGTTTTCCCAGCCCTTGGCATCTGTTCTACCCACTCTGCCTGGCTTCACCCACCTCTTTTCCATCAGGATTCCTTCCCACTGATCCCACTTCCCTTCCTGCTCACATCCCTCTCCTCTCTGTATTTTCCTCTGCCTCACTTCCACCTTTCCTCTCCACAATTAAAGGTCATCCTTTAGCCCAGCTAGGACAGGGTTTTTTTTTTGTAAGGAAAGCCAGTGATGCCTTCAGATCTTCCCAAACCCACTCTGCAACCCCCCAAACACTGAATTCCTCCTCAAGTATGAGGTAATTGAGGCAGAAACCCAAATGTGATAAAAGGAGGGGCAGATGGAGCATTTTCAGCCCTCCCCTTTAACCTGCCACGGGCAGGGAAAATCCCTTTGGACTGAAAGGCTGCAGGAGCAAAGGTGGGGAATGTGTGGGACCTGTGGAGTCCTGGCTGCTTTCTTCCCCCTTTTTGCTTTTTCCTCTGCATTTTAGCAGCTCTGCCTGAGGCTGGAGAAGCAGAGAGCAGCCTCTGGGGCAGGATGCAGCTCATCTGCAGCCAAGATGTTCTTCCTGAGCCAGGGCCTGGAGCCTCCAGGTTTTCACTATGGCTTTGTTTTCTTGATTCCTGCAGGGAGATCTCCCACCCTCCTCCTCTGCTGTCGCCCCAGAACGCTCCCCACATCGCCCTGGGGCCCCACTTGAGACCTCCTTTCCTCGGGGTGCCTTCGGCGCTGTGCCAGACTCCAGGTGAGTGCCCAGGGGACGTTTGTGACAGCCTGTGACAGCCTGTGACAGTGTGCACTGCAGCCAGGCAGCCCACACACGTTTTCTGTGTCTGCTTCACCCCATTCTGCAGCCACAGGGGCAGATTCTTTGGATTTTCCCTGTTGATCCCCACCTGCCCCTGTGTTGTGGCAGTGAGGGGTGGCTGGGTGTAGGAGGGCAGGGAGAGGGAACTCTGCAGAGCTGAGATGTTCTACAAACACGGGGGTTTATTACAAGGGTGGTGGATAAAAAGGGCTTTGCCTTCAGTCACCAGCCTGGGCTGGAGGGAACTCCAAAGAGAGAGGGAGAGGGTGTGAGATAAAGGAGGTAAAAAAGCTAAGAGGGGTAAGAGAGAGGTAAGAGCGAGATAGAAGAGGTAGAAGCAAGAGCAAGAATAAGAGAGATGGGACCTTGTTCCAATCCATTCCATCTCCTTTTGTGTTGAATATTCTAATTTACAGTGACCAACCGGCGCCAGATACAAACCCTACAGACTTTGCCTGCAGCCCATGAGAACTGCTCTATCACCACATCATCCTGTATTCTAAACTCTAAAGAGACTTTTCTTATCCACCTTTTCCCTGATGCCTTGGCAGGGTGGAGAGGGGCTGCACCCTTGGGGCCTTTTGTTTTCTGTCCTTCCACCCATCTCCAGCTCATCCCCGTCTTCCTGCCTGCCATGATCACATCTCAGAGCTGGATTTCATTTCTATTTCACTCACAGGTTTTACATCTCATATCCACCAGCCCTTCCTGTCCCATCTTTCCCACCAGCTGGGCTGTGGAATAGAAAGAAAGGCAGAACTCAGGTGCCCTTTTTTCCCCCCTTTGGGGAGGATCCTGAGGCAGACAGAGGTTCAATACTGAGATAAATAACCCCCAGTGCTCTCTCCCTGCCCCAGGTTACGGCTTCCTGCAGCCAGCACAGGCTGAGATGTTTGCAAGGCAGCAGGAGATGCTACGGAAACAAAACCTGGCCAGGTAAGAGTGGGAAGAGTTTGTCCTGCTGTGTGTGGGGTGAGCTGGGCTGGGGTGACACAGTGGGGAAATCTGTGGGAAGGTGTGGAGATGACACCTCTAACAGGGAGCCTGTGTTGCGTGATGGATGTGAAAGAAGGACCCTCAGTTGTGAAAAGGAGAAAGATGGAGGTTTGTTTGGGTTTAAATGGGGTTTGGAGTTTGGTCAGGGATTGGGAGGTGAGGTTGACACCTTTCTGAACCCACTGGTCAAACCAGAATCCATCAATTTTGTCCTTTTCCTGGAGGGAATGCTCAATTTACAAACATCTCTGTTTATGTTGCAACACCTGGGAAACATCCAGTACAGAAATGTAGAACATCAGAAGGCTGAAAAATCAGGGTGACAAGGACATTCCTCCACACCTTCCCCAGACCAAAGTCCCCTTTCCCCCACACGGGGTGGAGATGTTGGCCAAGCTGACTCTCCCCACACCAAAATCTCCTCTCCAAAATCCCCTTTCCCTACACCAAAATCCCCACACCAAAACCCTTTTTCTCCCCACACCCAAACTAGAGATGTTGGCCGAGCCGACTCTCCCCACACCAAAATCTCCACACCAAAACCCACTCTCTCCACACCAAAATCCCCTCTTCCCACACCAAAACCTTCTCTTTTTCTCCCCACCCAGACTGGAGATGTTGGCCGAGCCGACTCTCCCCACACCAAAACCCCCTCTTCCCACACCAAAATCTCCTCTTCCCCACCCAGACTGGAGATGTCAGTCGAGCTGACTCTCTCCACACCAAAATCGCCTCTTCCCATACCAAAATCCCCTCTTCCTCACACCAAAGCCCCCTCTTTTCCCACCAAAACCCCCTCTCCCTACACTAAACTCCCCACACCAAAGCTCCCTCTCTCCCCACACCAAAATCCCCTCTTTCCCTACACCAAAACCCCCTTTCCCCATACCAAAATCACCTCTTCCCACACCAAAATCCCCTCTTTACCCCGTGCAGGCCGGAGATGTTGGCCAAGGTGACTCTCCCCACACTAAACCCCTTCTCTCTCTCTCCCCACAGACTAGAAATGTCCGCCGAGCTGATCCGCCAGAAAGAACTGGAAACCCTCCACCGCCAGAGACTCCTGGCCGCCTCGGCCGACCCTCTGACCCTACACCCCGCTCTGCCCCCGGACCACCCTGCCCTCCGCAGCCTCCACGACAGCCCCGAGGGCGGCCCCTCTCTGAGGGACGAGCTGTCCCGCCGCAACGCCATGTTGGTGCTGCGCCACAACAACGCCCCGCTGCTCTCCCTCACCCCCGCGCCCGCTCCCGGAGCGCTTTCCACCAACGCTACACCGCCTAAAGAGCAGCCCCGGCGGGCCGGGGGAAGCCGCAAGTCCTCACAGCCCCGGGCAGAGCTGCAGAGTCAAGGAGAAGGGCGAGAAGAGCAGCAGCAGAGGCTGAAGGGGGGAGATGGCGGCGGCGGTGGTGGAGGAGGAGGAGGAGGGCAGGACTGTAACGATGAGGAGATGAAGGACTCGGAAAGCGACGATGGAGCTGAGGTTGGAGAGGATAAAAGCGAAGGGGTGAAAGCCGAGGAAGGAGGAAGCTCGGCGGCGGAGATGAAGGAGTGCAAGGACGGCGCCTTGGGGAAGGCGTGTGAAGGGGGGAAGGAGGCGGGCGAGGCCGGCGGCTCGGCCAGCGCTGAGTGCTCCCCCAGCCACCTGCTGGGGCCCGCCATGGCCAAGGGAGAGGTGAAATACCTGCCCCCGGCCCCCCTGCCCGCCCCGCAGCCACTGCCCTTCGGATTCCCCTACACCATGAGCCCCTACTTCCATGCAGGTGGGTGCTGGGCTCTGGTCAGTGCTGGGCTGGGGCGGGGACGTGTTTGTAGGTGCTGGGGAAAGGGATCTCCCCCGTGGTCATTTCACACTTATGGTGGTGGTTGGTTGGTCAGCTTCTCTTGCTTCAAAAGGAGGAATTTCTGCCTGGAAGGTGGTGTCACCATCCTTGTAGATGTGCAGGGAAGGATGGATGTCGCACTCAGTGCTCTGGTGACAAGGTGGTCAAAGGTTGGATTCCTTGATGACCTTGGAGGGCTTTTCCAAACTGGTTCCCCTTGATGACCTTGAGGGCTTTTCCAAGCTGGTTCTTATGGTCAGCTTCTCTTGTTTCAAAAGGAGGAAATTCTGCCTGGAAGGTGGTGTCAGGCATTTGGAAGGTGGTGTCACCATCCTTGGAGATGTGCAGGGAAGGATGGATGTCACACTCAGTGTTCTGGTGGCGAGGTGCTCAAAGGTTGGATTCTTCAATGACCTTGGAGAGCTTTTCCAAGGTGGTTCTTATGGTCAGCTTCTCTTGCTTCAAAAGGAGGAATTTCTGCCTGGAAGGTGGTGTCAGGCATTTGGAAGGTGGTGTCACCGTCCTTGGGGATGTGCAGGGAAGGATGGATGTCACACTCAGTGCTCTGGTGGTGAGGTGGTCAAAGGTTGGATTCTTCAATGACCTTGCAGGGCTTTTCCAAGCTGGTTCCCTGTCACAAGAGGATATGAAAAGAACTACACTCACTCGTTGAGTTGAGAGAGAGAAAAAGAACTTTATTTTTAGATTCAGAGTTTAAATAGAGTTTGTGCTTTGACCAGGGATTGGGGGGGATGAGGTTGACACTCCTCAGACCCCACTGGTCAAACCAGCAGGAATGGAATGTACTTACAAAATATCAGGCTTTGTTTTTGTTACAATGCTTGGTCCAAAAATGAAAACATCAGAAAACTAAGAAATGAAAACGAAGTTCCCACCTTCCCCTGTGCAGGGCAGGGACAGCTGAGCTCCGTGCCTGCCCTGTGCTGCATTTCTGTGTCCCAGGGACAGGGAGGTCACTGCCAGCTCTGTCCTCACTGCAGGAGCAAAGGGATGGCACAAATGGGGTCTCAAACCGAAGAACCCAAATCTGCCCCAGCTAATTACCCGGCAGAGCAATTAGCAGGAGGCACAGGAGGAGGGAGGAGGGATGAGGAGGGGACTCTGCTGTGCTGCTCTCCACACACCGAGGAGCTGCCTGTGAGCTCGGCTGCCCATCCCTCATTAGAGCTGCCTCCCAGGCAGGAAAGGAGGAAGCGATTTTTCAGCGACAGGCAGGTGGCCGGGATGATAAATATTCCTGCTGCCTTGGGGCTGCCGAGGCTCCCCTTTCACAGGAGCCTTTTCCTCCTTCCCATTAAAAAGGGACTGTCAGAGCTCCGTGTGGTGCTGGTGGCTTGTGAGAGGCTCTGCAGGGCTGGGGCTGCCTCCCCTCCCTCCTTTCCTCCCCTCCCTCCCTCCTTTCCTCCCCTCCCTCCCTCCTTCCCCCAGCAGTGGGTGAGTTGCTGTAATAGCCCATTTATTATTATCACTTTGGATTTATATCACCCAGCACATCTCCAGGCCCCGGCACAGCTCCAGGCTGGGTTTTCCCTGCTCTCCTCTCCTCCTCCTGGTTTGTGCAGCTTGTGCCAGGGCTGGAGGGTTTTTTCTTCAGGGTTTTTTGGTTTCTGGCTGGTTTCACCACCGTGCTGGGGTTGGTGCTGCCCCACAGCGAATCCTCCCGGCTGGAAAGCCTTGGGGAGGACAGGGAGCACCAGGGGCTGAGGTGGGAGTTGAGCAGCTGGGAATATTGAGGGTTCTATCGATCCAAGGGCTGCAGCCAGCCTGGGCTGGGTGAGAAATGTGTTCTGTGGCCTGGGGGAGGCAGGGAGAGCTGTACCCCCCTGTCCCCCCGTGCCAGACAATTCCTGTGCCCCCTTTGTGCACAGGGACTGCTCCTCGGGAGGGATGGGAGACAGAAATTATTAAATAACCCAGTCTATATTATAACATAACTCCAGTCCACCCTGGAAACTGGAATTATAAAATAACCCAGCCTGTATTATAACTCCAGTCCACCCTGGAAACTGGAATTATTAAATAACCAGTTTATATTATAACATAACTCCAGTCTACTCTGGAGACTGAAATTATTAAATAACCAGTCTATATTATATATAGTCTATAACTATATTATAACATAACCAGTCTGTATTATAGCATAACTACCTTGGAAACTGGAATTATAAAATAATCCAGTCTATATCATAACATAATTCCAATCTACTCTGGAAACTGGAATTGTAAAATAACCAGTCCATATTTACATATAATCTATAACTATATTATAAAATAACCAGTCTATATTATAACATAACTCCAGTCCACCCTGGAAACTGGAATTATAAAATAACCAGTCTATATTATAACTCCAGAGACTGGAATTACAAACCACCAGGCAGGCAAGGCAGGTGAGCAGGAGGCAGAGCTGGAGGGAGGGGAGCAGTGAGGAGGAGGAGGCTCCAGCTGGGCAGGGCTCTGTGTTGGAGGCTGTGGCAGCTCAGGGAGCTGCTCTGGCCCTGCCGGAGCCTCATCAGTGTGAGCTCAGGTCGATTCCCTGAGCTGCCCTCTGGGGCTGGGGCTCCATGACCTCATCTCCTCAAGGCTTCAGCCTCCTCCTCCTCCTCCCGCAGCCCCGTCCTTTGGAAAAGGTGAAGGATGGAATGTGCAGGAGGCTAAAATCCTTGTATTGATTGCAGTCTGGAGAGCAATTAACGGCAGCCTTGGGCTGCTGCTGACCCAGCCCTGCCGGGGAGGGGAGCCGTGCTCAGGAGTGGGGACGGGCTGGGAATGGGGAACGGGCTGGGAATGGGGAACGGGCTGGAAACAGGAATGGGGAAGGGGCTGGAGATGGGGAATGGGCTGGAAATAGGAATGGGGAAGGGGCTGGAGATGGGGAATGGGCTGGAAATAGGAATGGGGAACAGGGCTGGAAACAGGAATGGGGAAGGGGCTGGAAATGGGAATGGGAAAGGAGCTGGAAATAGGGAAGGGGCTGGAAATAGAATGGGAAAGGGACTGGAAATGGGAATAGGGAAGGAGCTGGAAATGGGGAAGGGACTGGAAATAGGAATTAAGAAGGGGCTGGAGATAGGGATGGGGAAGGGGCTGCAGATGGGAATGGGGAACGAGCTGGAAACAGGAATGGGGAACGGGGCTGGAGATGGGAATAGGGAATGGGCTGGAAATGGGAATGGAGAACGAGCTGGAAACAGGAATGGGGAAGGGACTGGAAACGGGAATGGAGAAGAGGCTGGAAACGGGAATGGAGAAGAGGCTGGAAACAGGAATGAGGAAGGGGCTAGAAGCAAACCTCACTGAACCCTAGACTGCCAGGGGGTGTCACTGTGTCCCCAGCTGTCCCCCGAGCTGTCCCCCGAGCTGTCCCCCGAGCTGTCCCCTGTGGTTCCAGCCGCACAGACTCTGCCCTGCCCGCACTGCAGAGCCCAGAGCTGCTTTCCCTGGTTTCCCTGGCTGCCAAAACCCAGAGCTTTGCTCTCCACGGCCCCTCCAGCCTCTGTGGCTTCTCTCTCTGGAGCAGCTGCATGTCAGGAGAAGGAGGAGGGAGGGGAATTACAAACAGCTCGTGGCTGGGCTGTGCTGGGGACACCTGTCCTGGGACGATGGATTCCTTCCATGGGGCCGCAGCTGGTGAAAGGCTCCCTAATCCATTTGCAGCCTGGCCGGCCCGTCATTTATCAGGCAGGCAGGGAATGGCTGTGCTGCCCTTTGTGCCTCTGGCAGCCGCTGACAGGTCATTATTGGGATCGAAGGTGCGGCCCCTGCAGCCCCTCGGCACCGATTTGTTCTCATTGTCCGGCTGCCACAGCAGGGGAGGGGACACAGGAACAGCAGAGTGGGGCAGGAGGAAGGGCAGGAGCCTCTGTGCTCCAGGGAGCTCAGATTTGGGGGGTGCTGAGGGAAAGGGGACCGTGCTCAGATCCAGAAATCCTTCCCAGGGTCATTCCATGGTGGAATGCTGGAAATTTAGATTTGAGATTTTAATATATAGTAGTACATGTGAGTCGGGATGGAAGATTTTAGGTGTTGTCTAAGTCCTTATCCTTCACCTTCTCCACCTTCTCCACCTTTTTCTTCCTTCTTCTTCATGGGTTTAGGTGGTTTTTTTCTAATTAAAAACCTGTTATAAATCCTGATGCACGGCAGGGCTGGGCTGGGAGCAGAGGGGACACCTCAGCACCAGCCCTGCCTGACTGAAGGTGCCCAGGACGGGACTGGGAAAGGTCTGCTCAGTGTCCTGAGGGCTCTGGGCTGGAGCAAAGCCCTGGCAGGGAGGGTCCTTCTCCTCCAGGAGCGATGCCAGGGGGGCTCCCAGGGATCCAGGGGGGCTCCCAGACCCCTGCACTGCTCCCAGGGGTGCAGGGGAGCTCCCAGGGATCCAGGGGAGCCCCCAGACCCCAGCGCTGCTCCCATTGATCCAGGGGGACTCCCATTGATCCAGGGGAGCCCCTAGACCCCAGCACTGTTCCAGGGATCCAGGGGGGCTCCCAGGGGTGCAGGGGAGCTCCCAGACCCCAGCATTGCTCCCAGGGATCCAGGGGGGCTCCCAGAGCCCAGCATTGCTCCCAGGGATCCAGGGGGGCTCCCAGAGCCCAGCATTGCTCTCAGGGATCCAGGGGAGCCCCTAGACCCCAGCACTGCTCCCATTGATCCAGGGGAGCTCCCAGGGATCCAGGGGAGCCCCTAGACCCCAGCACTGCTGCCAGGGATCCAGGGGAGCTCCCAGGGATCCAGGGGAGCTCCCAGACCCCAGCACTGCTCCCATTGATCCAGGGGGGCTCCCAGGGATCCAGAGGAGCCCCCAGACCCCAGGGAGCTGCTCCTGAGCTGCTGCATCTATTGCTGAGCAGCCAGATCTGTGCCCTGCCCAGCCTCAGGGGGTGCAGTGAGGGAGAAGCCGGGGAGGGGGAACAGGAAATCGAGGAGGGAAATGTGTGGAAGTGATTCCAGAGGCTCTTCCTGCCCCCTGTGCAGGTTCTGGCTGCTTTAAAGCATCTCAGTGGCACGATACCTTCCTGTGCTTTTCCTGCTTCCCTGGGTGTGCTGGAGGTTTTGCAGGGCCCTGCTGTGTGATTCTGCTCCTTTCCCTCAGCCCTGGGCTGTTCCCCAGGGAATTGGCTGCTCCTGCCCTCTGGGCCTGTGCTCCCCACCCTGGTTCTGTTTTTATCCATTTTTCTCTTCCCCATTCCACGTGGAAGTGCTGTCCCAGCTGCTCTGGGCAGGAGCAAGGGTTATGTCCATCAAATCCACCAGGGAAAAGCCCCAAGCCCACAGGACAGATCATTTTGTCATGACAGGCTCCTGGGAGAAATTATTTTTCTGCTGGCAGTTCCATTCTCCGTGCCCTGAGCTCACACCCCTCATCAACTCCTTCCCTGCCTGAGAATCCTGCACGTTCTCATCCCTATAAACGTCCTTGTGCTCTCCTGCTCCAAACACCCCAGAGCAGCGAGTTCCAGGGGTTGATATTTGCCTTTCCCCCACCCTAAAGAGGTGCTTTGTGTGGGATTTGGTTTGTTCTTTGTCCTCCCTGTTCCCCCACAGCAGGTCTGAGTTACCGGAGCTGTTCCCTCTCTCCATTTCCATTCCCTGCTCCTCCCTGGCTCCTGTTGGGGATTCTCTGAGTGCTCTGTCAGGCCCCTGGGAGCCTGGCACCTCCCTGTGACAGGGCTGGCACCTCCCTGTGACAGGGCTGGCACCTCCTGGGTGACAGGGGTGGCACCCTCACTGTGACAGGGCTGGCACCTCCCTGTGACAGGGGTGGCACCTCCTGGGTGACAGGGGTGGCACCCTCACTGTGACAGGGCTGGCACCTCCTGGGTGACAGTGGTGGCACCCTCAGTGTGACAGGGGTCCCCCCTCAGTGTGACATGGGTGGCCCCCCAAGTGTGACAGGGGTGGCACTCTCAGTGTGACAAGGGTGGTGCCAAGGTGTGACAGGGGTGGCCCCCCAAGTGTGACAGGGGTGGCACCCTCGGTGTGACAGGGGTGGCCCCAAGTTGTGACAGGGGTAGCACTCTCAGTGTGACAGGGGTGGCACCCCAGGATGTGACAAGGGTGGCACCCTCGGTGTGACAAGGATGGCCCCCAGGTGTGACAGGGGTGGCACTGCCCCTCAGTGTGACAGGGCTGGTCCCCTCAGTGTGACAGGGGTGGCACCTTTGTGTAATGGGGGTGGCCCCCCAGGTGTGACAGTGCTGGCACCTCAAGTGTGACAGGGGTGGCCCCCCAGATGTGACAGGGCTGGCCCCAAGGTGTGGCAGGGGTGACACCTCAGTGTGACAGGGATGGCACCCCAAGTGTGACAGGGGTGGCACCCTGAGTGTGACAGGGGTGACACCTCTGTGTGACAAGGATGGCACCCTCAGTGTGACAGGGATGGCCCCAAGTGTCACAGGGGTGGCACCCCCCAGGTGACAGGGGCGGCATCCTCAGTGTGACAGGGGTGTCCCCCTTGGTGTGACAGAGATGGCATCCTCAGTGTGACATGGGTGGCACCCTCAGTGTGACAGGGATGGCACCTTCAGTGTGACATGGGTGGCACTCTCAGTGTGACAAGGATGGCCCCCCAGGTGTGACAGGGGTGGTACTGCCCCTCAGTGTGACAGGGGTGGCCCCCCAGGTGTGACAGGGGTGGCACCTTCAGTGTGACAGGGGTGGCACTGCAGCCACTGTTCCATTTTGGGGAAGTGACAACAGCTCCATCCCCTCAGGGCTGGCAGGGCCAGGACCAGGACAGGGACAGGGCAGGACCAGGACAGAACTAGGACAAGACCAAGCAGGCCCAGCAGGGTCAGGGCCATCCCCATCCCGGGGCTGTTTCAGGCCGGGCACGGTGCAGGAGGAGCCCTCGGAAGGAGCAGCAGCAGCAGCAGCCCCTCCCCAGCGGTTCCCGTTGTCATTCCGAGCACGTTCCGGGCTCGGGGCTGCCGGAGGAGCCCACGGGGCAGGCAGAGTTTCCTCTTTGTGGTGTCTGTGTGTGTGTGTGTGTGTGTGTTTGTGTGTGCAGAAACTCCTCCAGGCTCTCCCCTTCCCTCCCCCTGCGCTTCCCCCGCAGCTGAGGAACATTAAACACATGAAATGCATTAGCTGGGATTTTTTCCTTTCCCCTCGCCCCCCTTCCCCAGGCGGGGACCTCCAGCAGGAGGAAGAGGCCTGTGAATTGACCCTGCCCAACGCTTTAATTGACAGGTCATTAAAGATGAATGTGCGGCTAGAGAGAAAAAAAAAAAAAAAAAAAAAAAAAAATTCAGATTGCGAGGCCGCTCCTTGCCCGTGTGGGATTTTAATGATTTATGTTCCTTTCTCCTCCCCTTCTTCCCACTCCCCCCTTGGCTCCAAACAATCCAGGCACCATGGGAGGTCTTTTCCTGGACGGGGAGGAGAGCCCAGCGCTGGAAGACATCAGCAAATGGACAGTGGAGGACGTTTGCAGCTTCGTGTCCAACTTGTCTGGCTGCACTGAGTACACTCAGGTGAACCCCACAGCCCCCAGGGAGGGGTGGGAGAAACATCCAACATCCCCTGGGAGCTCCATTCCCTCCCAGCTGGGCTGGGGGCTGCATCCCACAGCCCCTGCAGGGTTTTTTTGGGTTTATTTCCTCATGGAACTCGCTGCCAGACAAGGTGTGGGGTGAGGTTTGGGCAGAAATAAGGAGAGGATGGGGTTAGGACTGAGCCTGAGCTCAGGTAGGACAGGATTTGTTAAAACCAGGTGGAGAACCAGCCTGGGGGAGAGGGACTGAGGGACAGTAGTGTTTGTTCTGGAGATTTGGGACAGGGAGCCTTTCCCAGGGAATCCCCCGGGGTTTAGGATGTGCTCAGGAGGGGAGCAGGTTCTGATCCAGGTGAGAAGGGAGGGAGAGGAGTCTGGCTGAAAGGAGGTGGGTGGTGGGTGTTTACAGGATGTCTCTGTGTGCAAAATTCCCTGGAATGCTGGTTCCAGGACCAGGAATCCCTGCAGAATTCCCTGGAATGTTGTGATTCCAGAACCAGGAGAGCCCTGCAGAATTCCCTGGAATGTTGTGATTCCAGAACCAGGAGAGTCCTGCAGAATTCCCTGGAATGTTGTGATTCCAGAACCACGGGCAAACCAGGGAACTTGAGCACAACTAAAAACTGCCCCAGCCTGGCCAGAATTCACAGCTTTGTCTCTGCCCCAGAGCTGGGGGACACCCCAGGGGAGGCTTTTCCCAAGTTCAGGGTTTTTTGTGGAGTGTTTTAGGGAGGGTTTTGTCTCCAGGCTGGGGGACACCCCAGGGGAGGCTTTTCCCAAGTTCAGGGTTTTTGGGGAGTGTTTAAGGGAGGGTTTTGTCTCCGGGCTGGGGGACACCCCAGGGGAGGCTTTTCCCAAGTTCAGGGTTTTTGTGGAGTGTTTTAGGGAGGGTTTTGTCTCCTGGCAGAGGAGGGGGAAGGAATGGATGCAGTGAGTTGTGCTGGGTCAAAGAGCAGCTCCTGCTGCACCCCTGGAAAAATAAAAATAAAAATAAAAACAAAACTAAAAACCCACTGCCACTCTCCAAAGGGATGGGCACGGGATTGGCAACACCCCTGGGTGGGTAAATCCGGGCTGGGGGTTTATGAGTTCACCTTTTTTGTGTGTGAGTTCACCTTTTTTGTGTGTGAGTTCACCCTTTTTGTGTGTGAGTTCACCTTTTCTGTGTGTGTCCCCCCAGGTATTCCGAGAACAGGCCATCGATGGGGAGACCCTGCCCCTCCTGACAGAGGAGCACCTGCTGAACAACATGGGGCTCAAGCTGGGACCTGCCCTCAAGATCAGGTCACAGGTAGGAAAATCTCCTGTCCCAGAACAAGGGACAACGTTTAAAGCTGTCCAGAAATGTGGTTTGTCAAATAGCATTTATTAGGTAATAATGGAATTGAAATTGTTTTGAGAACAGGTTGGTTTGTCCTTGAAAATCTGAATCTGAAAATCATCTGAAACCTGTTACAGGTGAGAGGGAAATCCTCACCTGAAACCTGTCAGAAGTGTTTGAGGGGAAATCTTTGTCTGAAATCTGTCACAGGTGAGGGGGAAATCCTCACCTGAAACCTGTCCCAGGTATTTGAGGGGAAAATCCTCACCTCAAACCTGTCCCAGCTATTTCAGGGAGAAACCCCTGACAGAATTCAGTGCCCAGGGGCAGAAATAAATATTCCAAGCTGAGTTGTGGTTGGGAATAACAGGGATGCAGAGGGAAGCTCTTAAAAAATGAGCTGCTTCCAGCCACAGCAGCTCCCATTCCTCAAACCCAGAACATTTCTGCTGGATTTTTCCCCACTGAGTGCTCAGAAAAAAATCTCTCCTGACAGATTTAAAGGCCAGGCTGTGCTGTGTGTCCTGGGATGGGGCTGTGGCTGTCCCTGCACATCCCTGGGCTCAGCTCCTCAAACCCAACGCTGCTTGTGCTGCTTTTGGAACAATAAGAGGAAATTTTAGTGCTTTCCCTGCAGCCCTCCCTGTTTACGAGGGGGCTCATAAAAAGGTTCTGTGGGCAATTGTTCCCCGTGGGTCAATTCAGGAGGAAATAAAACTCTTATGGTTCCTTAAAAAACGAGAGCAGCTCCCAGGGATGGGGTTTGGGGCTGGAACTCCAGAAATTCCTCCAATTTAATCAGGAGTGTTTAAAGCCCTGTAACGAGGCAGGGCTGGGAGCAGAGCCCTGACTGCTCCCTGAATAATGTCCCACTTGTCTGGGTCCAGCAGCAGCCCCTGGTTTTGTTTAAGCTCAAATGGGAAGCAGCTGTGGAGGTGCTGGGAAGGCTGTGGAGCCTTTGGCCCGAGCTGGGAGGCAGCAGAGAGAGGTTCAGGCTCTCCCCAGCAGGAGTTTTAGTTTTTATTTTCCCCTTCCCTGCCTTGGCCTTTTTAGGAGCAATTCCTGCTTGTTCCAACGTGGCCAGGAGGGTCCTGCTGAAGTGTTCATGGATAAAAAGGGGCAGGAAGGAGCCAGGGCAGAGCTGGGGGCTCCAGCAGTGCCCAGGGAAAGAGGAATGGGATAAAATGTTTGAGGGAATGAGAGGAGGAGACCTTCCCTGGCCTGGTTTTTAGCTCAGGAATGGGATTGTTTCATTCCAGTGATGTTTGAATGATATTTAATGTTAGAACGGGACCTGTGGAGCCTTTGGCCCGTGCTGGGAGGCAGCAGAGAGAGGTTCAGGCTCTCCCCAGCAGGAGTTTTAGTTTTTATTTTCCCCTTCCCTGCCTTGGCCTTTTTAGGAGCAATTCCTGCTTGTTGCAGGGTCCTGCTGAAGTGTCTGTGGATAAAAGGGGCAGGAAGGAGCCAGGACAACCCTCACCTGGAGCTGGGATGGGAGAACCAGGGCGGACCTGGGGGCTCCAGCAGGGCTTTGCTATCTCAGAGACATTCTTTAAATACCCTTCCTGTTACTTCAATATATGAATATTCATATAATTCCATAAACTGGTTTCCATATTCCAGGAACTGTTTTGCCTGGCCCCTCCTTGGGTTTGCCTTTTTAGAGCATTTGTGTTTCTGGGCTGTGTCTCCATTATCACCTTTAGTTTGGGCTTTGGTCCAGACTTGTTTCAGATGGGAGAAGCTGATAGTTGGTGTATCAATAGCAGAGTCTTCTTTACCTGTTCACTGGATGTTATTTGGATTAAACAGACAATTTAAACATATCAATAGCAGGGTCTTCCTTCCATGTTCACTGGGTGTTATTTGGATTAAAGAGACACTTTAACCATATTTACATCAACTACTACCACTGTGCCTAATCTTCTTTTACTAATAGCAGAAATAAACTCATATCCTATATCCTTACAGTTTAACCATACTTATAGTAGTTGATATAAATATGGTTAAACTTTAAGGATATAGGCTATAAGTTTATGCCTAATCTTTTTTTACTAACAGCAGAAATAAACTCATATCCCATATCCTTACCATGTTATTAATCACACAGCGCACACCTTGCGAAAAGCCAATTTTATATATACACATTTCTAACATTCTCATAACTAATTTATCCCCCTTTGTTTTCCGCAGGTGGCGCGGCGGCTGGGCCGGGTGCTGTGCGTGGCCGGGCTCCCGCTGGCGCTGCCGGGGCTGCGGCCCCCGGAGCGAGGGGAGGGTCCCCCCGGGGAGCCCCGTGCGGCCTCCCCCGGCAGCGCCAGCGCCGCCTCGCCCTTCGTGCCCCCGGCCCGGGGCTCCCCCAGACCCGAGAACGGCACCTCCTCCTCCTCCTCCTTCTCCTCCTCGTCCTCGTCCTCCCTGCTCAGCGACACCGCCAAACCTCCCTCCTAAACACACCTCGGGCTGGGAACTCCAGGGAACAGCAGGAGCCTCCTTCTCCTCCCATCCCAGTGCAGGAAAGAAGAAATTTCCTTCTTTTTTTTCTTTTTTTTTTTTTGTTCTTTTTTTTTTCCCATTATTTTTGGATGCATTTTCTTTTTTTTTTATTTTTTTTTTCATTAGTTTTGGATGCATTTTCTTTTTTTTTTTCATTATTTTTTGATGCATTTTCTTTTTTATTTTATTTTATTATTTTTGGATGCATTTTCTTTTTTTTTCTTTAATTATTTTTGGATTCATTTTCTTTTTTTTTTCCTTTTTTTCCATTATTTTTTGGATGCATTTGTGCTTTTTTTTTTCATTGGGGAAAAAAAAAAGAAAAAAAAAAAAAAAAAGGACTATGGAGAAGATTTCTGGACTGTCAAAAAAAAAAAAAAAAAAAAAAATTTAAAGGGAAGGAAAGAAGGAAGGAAAATGATCCAAAGATGTCGTCGTCCCAAGTGAAGAAGAGGAGGATGGAGGCAGAATTCCTGTTCAGTGCTCAGTGGAGATGGAGAGCCCTGCACAGGATTATTGTGGACAGGTGAACTCGGGGCTGTGACTCCACAGGGACAGGAAAAGGTACTTCAAGCAAAAAAAAAATTAAAAATAAATAAACAATTAACCCCATCCAAGGCCAGCCCTCTCCTCCTCCTCCTCCCTGGACCCCGGGCTCAGCTCCTCATTCAGGTGTTCTATGCATCTCTAGCGACTTTGAACTTTGCAAACAATACCAAAGACAGACAAAAAAAGGATAAAAAGACAAAAGGACAAAAAAAAAACCCCTAAAGAAAGGCAAGTTCCCGTCCATGTTTACTTTGTGCAGATGGTACAGAAGAACCTCCCTGGCCCAGGGGCTCTGCTGGGTTTATCTCTGGGGATTTTGGAGTTTTGGATGCTCTGGGGGAGGAGGGGGCCCAGCCTGGCTGCCCCCAGACTCATTTCTGGGCTGGTTTGGGTTGGTTTGGAGCCTTTTTTTCCAGAGGTGGGTGAATTACTGCACCTTCAGAGCTCTGGGACAGGCTGACAACAACCAGGGCAGAGTTTTTTATTTACTACTGTGAATGAGCTGGGAACTGCTGGGGGGGGTGACCTCCTGTGACTTGTACAGTTGTGAGCAACAATCACATGTGGTACTTTTCTCTCTCTCTCCCCCTAAATCCCTTTTTATTTTGGTTTTTTTTTTTGGTTTTATTTTGTTTAAACGTTGCACGTGCTGCAGTTTTTTTCTTACAGAATAGCTTTGGTGGTACTTTAGCTTCTTTATATTGTAAAGAAAAAGGAAAAAAAAAAAAAAAAGAACAAACCTCATTATCCATCACGTCACGATACAAATGCTTTCCAGCAAATCAGTTTAAATAAAAAAGAAAAACACTTAATTTACAAACGGTACCTCTGGCTTTACCCCAAGCAGTGTCTGTCCTTCCTTTCCTATTCCTGCCTGGAATCCAGGCCCAGCTAAGATAAAGCCAGGAGAAAAAGGAAATTATTTTCTCTTTGAAAAGAACAGGTAAGTTAAAACATTTTACAAAGTGAAAATCTTTTTTTTTTAAAAAAAAAAATCTTTTTTTTTTTTTTCCAGTTAAGGTGGTGCAGTTCTCACCTGGGCACTGTTTCCTCCATGATCAGTTTTGCCTTTCCTCATTCCTCAATGTCAGCACAACGTCCCCAACCCAAGATAAATTAAAGTTTCCTTCCCAACCCAAGAAATTTAAAATTTAAACTTTCTTTCTGCAGCACTCTTAAGGCAGCTTGAACTGACCATGGGTTCCATGGAAGATCCTTTGGGCTTTTTTGGGTGCCAGGGAGGGTTTGATGAGCTGAATCTGGGCTGGTTGATGGAGCAGAAAGGAGAAACCTTGGACCCAAACCCTCGTCCTTCCCTTGCTCAGCTCCCTCAGCAGGAGCTGGAAGTGACAACCCTGTGCAGATTTTAATGAGGACCTTTAATTCCCTCTGTTTTAACAAGCCTTGACTTGGGCACTGTTTTATTGGTACCCAAAACAGAATTGGTAGAAAAAAAGCTGGAAAAGTCCCAAGTTGAGGTGAAAAGCCTCAGGTTGTGTCAACCTGGGGCTGGGCCCACCTGGGCTGCAGGTGCTCCAGGAGCTGCAGGAGATGGTCCCACCTGAGCTGCAGGGGCTGCAGGGGCTGCAGGGCTCAGCCTGGACAGGGCCTGGAGCTGCTCAATCCTCATCAGAAAAGTGCAGGTCCTGCACCACGTCGTCCCCACCCCGGGCCAGCTGCTCCAGGTCAGACCGGGACAGGCCCCGGGGGCGGCTCCTCTTCCTCTTCTCCCGGGAATCCCCGGCTCCCTCCTCTGCTGGGGAAAGGAGAGGTGGTAATTAATCAGCCTGCAGCTCATTAATGCATCCCCCAGAGCTCTGCAGGGATGGGAACGGCAGCCCCAACTGCCACACCTCGGGATGGGAGGGAAATTTGGGGATGGGGGACAGGCAGCAGGGTCTGGGCACACATTTCCCACTGCAGAGAGCCCAGGGAAGGCAGGTAAAAGGTGAGGGCAGCCTGGCAGTGTCACCTGCAGAGTGTCACCTGTGCCCCAGGCAGGGCTCAGGTGAAAGGTGAGGACATCCTGGCAGTGTCCTCTGTGCCCCAGGCAGTGTCACCTGCAGAGTGTCACCTGCAGAGTGTCACCTGCAGTGTCCCCTGTGCCCAGGCAGGGCTCAGATGAAAGGTGAGGCCACCCTGGCAGTGTCACTTGCAGTGTCCCCTGTGGCCCAGGCAGTGTCACCCTGGCAGTGTCCCCCGTGCCCCAGGCAGGGCTCAGATGACAGGGGATGTCACCCTGGCAGTGTCCCCCGTGCCCCAGGCAGGGCTCAGATGAAAGGTGAGGCCACCCTGGCAGTGTCACTTGCAGTGTCCCCTGTGGCCCAGGCAGTGTCACCCTGGCAGTGTCCCCCGTGCCCCAGGCAGGGCTCAGATGACAGGGGATGTCACCCTGGCAGTGTCCCCTGCAGTGTCCCCTGTGCCCCAGGCAGTGTCACCCTGGCAGTGTCACCTGTGCCCCAGGCAGGGCTCAGCCTGACAGTGTCACCTGCAGTGTGTCCCCTGTGGCCCAGGCAGTGTCACTCTGGCAGTGTCACGCTGGCAGTGTCACGCTGGCAGTGTCACCCTGGCAGTGTCCCCTGTGCCCCAGGCAGTGTCACCCTGGCAGTGTCACCCTGGCAGTGTCCCCTGTGCCCCAGGCAGTGTCACCCTGGCAGTGTCCCCTGTGCCCAGGCAGTGTCAGCCTGGCAGTGTCCCCTGCAGTGTCCCCTGTGCCCAGGCAGTGTCACCCTGGCAGTGTCCCCTCAGTGTCCCCTGTGCCCAGGCAGGGCTCCCCAGCCCCGCAGCAGTTTGGCTCTGGCTGCAGGAGGCCCCTGAGATGAGCTCAAAGGGGCTGGGAACACTTAGAACACTTTAACCCTTTGCTCTCTGCAGCCCAGAGCTGCCAGTGTCCCCTCCTGCCACCTCCCCAGCCCCGAGTCCCCAGAGCTGGCAGGAGCTCCCCACTCACCCTCGGACTCGCTCTCCTCCTCTTCCAGCTCTTCCTCATCTTCCTCCACCTCGTAATTTCCTTCTTCATCGTCGTCCTCCTCCCCAAACTCCTCACTGCTGCCCTCTGAGCTGCCATCTGAGGCCTCCCTGTCCCTGCCTTTCCCTGGAAGGGATTTTGGGGTGTGAGAGGAACAGCAGCAGCAGCACGAGAGGGGCAGAGGGATCAGACACACCCAAGGGGAGATTCCTCCTCATTTCTCACCAATATCCCCCCCAAAAGCCACCCCACTTTTCTCCAGAGGCCCAGCACTTCATCCTGAGCCATTCCTCATTCCCAGGTTTCCCTTTCTGTCAGAAATCCAGCTGGAACACACACAGCTCCTGATTCTCTCCTGCTCAGGGATTCCCAAACTGGATTCTCTCCCCTCTGCAGCCCCTGCAGAGACCCCAGCCAAGGAATTCTTAACATTTCCCATTCCAGGGGAGAGCTCATCCTTGGTGTGCTGCAATTCCCTTTTCCTGCTGCCCTGGGAGGATTTTGGGGATGTGATCCTGCTGAAATTCCTGCAACAGGAGCAGGAAATCTCCCCTGGATCCATCCACAGCACCAAGGAGGGATTCCAGATTCCCTTCCCTTCCTGCTGGACACACCCAGGACACGCCAAAAATTCCAAACCACGCAGGGAACACCCAGATTTATCCCCAAACTCTGGAGGAAAAGTTCCCAAGCAAAGGTTGCACAATTTGCTGTGGCCCTCTCGTGGTCACAGCCCAGGTGACATCAGCCCCTGCTCGCCAGGGTTTCTTGGTTTGTTGGAATAATCAGAATAAAAGAAATAAAAATCAGAAGTGCAGAGATCCCCCCTGTGCCGGTCCAGGCACAAACACCCCCCGGGTTTTGGGCTCTGACCTTGTGGGTGACAAAAGGGAAAGAACCACAGAGCTGATGATTTATTGAGAGGGAGAGAAAGATAAAAACATCCCAAAAAACACCTTCAGTGCCACTTCCTCCTGTGCTCTCTCCTCCTTTTATCAGGGAATCTTTTGAACCCAACACGGTCAGCATGAAACCCCCTTAGGGCAGGGCCAAACTGAATCCCATCAACATGGAATTGTGGATGAGGAAAATGGGTTGTGGAGTAGGAAAATGGAACTTTGGACAAGGGAAATGAGGTTGTGGACAAGGGAAATGGAATTTTGGACAAGGGAAATGGAGTTGTGAAATAGGAAAATGGGGTTGTGGACAACAAAAATGGGATTGTGGAGTAGGAAAATGGAGTTGTGGACAAGGGAAATGGGGTTATGGACAAGGGAAATGGAATTCTGGACCAGGGAAATGGGGCTGTGGACAAGAGAAATAGGGTTGTGAAGTAGGAATATGGGATTGTGAAATAGGAAAATGGGGTTGTGGACAACAAAAATGGGATTGTGGACAAGGAAAAATGGAATTGTGGACAAAGGAAATGGGACCAGGGAAATGGGGTTGTGGACCAGGAAAATGGAATTGTGGACAAGGGAAATGAGGTTGTGGACAAAGGAAATGGGATTGTGGACCAGGGAACCAGGAAAATTGGACTGTGGACCAGGAAAATGGGATTTTGGACAAGGGAAATGGGGTTGTGGACCAGGATAAGGCAGCCCCAGCCCTGTACCTTTCACAGAGAATCCTCCATTCTCCTCCCCAGAGTCGCTGTCCAGCTCAAAGAGATCCTTGAACTCCTTCTTATCCTCCTCCTTCCTCTCCTCCTGCTTCCTGCGCTTGATCTCCGGGAAGTTCAAATCCTCCAGCTGGAGAGAAAACAAACCCAAGGAGTCAGAGCAGCCCTGGTTTGGGATTTCCAGTGCCAAAAGTCGTGTTTAAAGAAGGAATTTTGGGTTTTTCTGCTGGAACATTGGTGAGGGGTCCCAGGGGTGACAGGGACACACTCAGAGCTCTGCTCTGACATTGATCTGACCCTGATCAGACACTCCAGAAAATGGAACAGCCCCAGCAGGGAGAAAAATGTGGGATTTGTCCTGGATTTCAGGATTTCTGGGTGCAGATTTCAGGTGCAGATTTCAGGATTTCTGGGTGTGGATTTCAGGATTTTGAGTGCAGGTTTCAGGGTTTGGGGTGAGGATTAAAGGATTTTGAGTGCAGATTTCAAGTGCAGATTTCAGGATTTTGGGTGGGGATGTCAAGATTTCTGGGTGCAGATTTCAGGTGCAGATTTCAGGATTTCTGGGTGCAGATTTCAGGATTTGGGGTGGGAATATCAGGTGCAGATTTCAAGAGAGAAACACAGACACATCAGGGTTTGCTTGGGAACACTCAGCCCCGGGGTCAGCATTAATTTTCTCTCCTGGCACCTCTCAGACCACCCTAAAAAGTCTGAGCAAAGACATTTTCCACCAGGGGAACAGTCTGTGGGGAAAAACAGAGACAGAATTTGGGGCTGAGGGGCAGAAAATTGGGCTGAGGAACAAGAGATGGGGATGAGGAACAGGAGATGGGGCTGAGGAGGAACAGGAGATGGGGCTGAAGGACAAGAAATGGGGCTGAGGAGGAGGAGATGGAGCTCTGCACTTGCTCCAGCAGCCAATTCCAGCAATTTCTCCAGGTCTTTTCCAGGATTCTGTCCCCCAGCTGTGTTTTATTGACCCTGGATTGAGCATTTGGCAGCAATAATCACCTGCAGCCCCAGGAAGGGCAGGGAAGGGCACAAACCACCCAGCACCATTTTCAGGGGCCAGATTTGGAATTATCTCCTTCCCTCCTGCTCTCTGTGCCACACTCAGAGCCCTCCGCTCCTCCCTGGATGGGTTTTTATTTAAAAATTCACCCCAGAGATGGCAGGGAAGAGATCTGGGATATAAAATGCAGCAGGAACAGGGATGAGAGGCACAGACAAGCTGGGTGAGGGATCCCAGAAGGGTTTGGGGAGGAAAAAACCCAAAAATCTCCTCCAGGTCCATGGCCTGGGACACTTTTCACTGCTCAGAGCTCCTCCAGCCTTGGCCTGGGACATTTCCAGGGATGGGGCAGCCCCAGCATGGAGGTGAAAACTTTTTTCCATCATTTCCATCCCCATTCCCACCATTTCTGGGGCATTTCTGGCAGCAGGACAGGGCTGTGAGTTGGGATTCTACACCCTCATAACACCCAGGAAAAAAAAAGAAAAAATCCCCTTTTCCAAAGGGTGACCCCAAAAAGCCCAAACTGTGGCTTTGGAGAGTCAAAATAAACCCCCAAAGGGCTGAGATTTGCACTGGCACAGCCCCTGGGAGCATTAATTAGTTAATTTGGGGGCCCAGCTTTTTTTTTTTAATCCCCACAGCTAAAGGGGGTTCCTATTTGCTGAGTCTCACCAGATGATTAGTTTCCATTCCATTAAAAAAAACATAGTGGGGAGAAAAAAAAATAAAATAAAAAAGCAAATGGAATGGGCAGAAAAGGGTCAGAGCTGTTTGTTGTGGGAGGTAAAGCTGCAGCTCCCAGCCAGGCTGGGGTTATTTTTTTTCCTTTATTTCTCTTTATTTTTTTCCCTTTATTTCTCTTTTTTTTTTTTTTTTCCTCTTTCTTTTTTCTTTTTTTTTTCCTCTTTTTTTTTTTTTTCCCTGTTATTACCTTTTTTTTTCCCCCAATGGCTGCTAATGGGACATGGATTTTTCCCAGCCCTAATGGGCCTCATGGTGTTCCCTCTCCTGCTGGGGCTCACAAAGCTGCATCATTAAACCACAACAGCCCCATTCAGCAGCAGGGCTGCCAGGGACAGCAAAACCCCAAATGTGCCTCTGTGTGCTGAGAGAAGCCCCAAATCTGCCTCTGTGTGCTCAGAGAAACCCCAAATCTGCCTCTCTGAACAGAGCAAACCCCAAATCTGCCTCCCTGTGCTGAGAGAAACCCCAAATCTGCCTCTCTGTACAGAGCAAACCCCAATTATTCCTTTCTGTACATACCAAACCCCAAATCTGCCTCTCTGTGCTGGGAGAAACCCCAAATCTGCCTCTCTCTGTACAGAGCAAACCCCAAATCTGCTTCTCTGTGCTGAGAAAAAACCCAAATCTGCCACTTTGAACAGAGAAATTCCCAAATCTGCTTCTCTGTGCTGAGAGAAACCCCAAATCTGCCTCTCTCTGTACAGAGAAACCCCAAATCTGCCTCTGTGTGCTGAGAGAAACCCCAGATTCCTGAGCCAGGAGATGTGGGAAGTGACAGCCTGGGCACTTCTGGGAGGGCACAAAGTCCCTGGGTGTCACCAGGATGTCACTGTGGCCCCCAGGATGTCCCTGTGGCCCCCAGGATGTCCCCGGGAATGTCCCCGGGATGTCCCCAGGTGTCCCCCCAAGGCTCACATTCAGGATTTGGCACTCACCCTTTCCTTTCCACTGATCTCCAGCTGGATCTCCTTCTCTCTCAGCTTCTTCCACTGAGTGTAATATTTGCTCAGGGGTGTCCCCTCCTCCTTCACCTGCTTCTCCCACTGCTCCTGTGAAGAGAAAAAAAAAAAAAAAAAAAAGGGATAAATTTAAAGGTTTTCCAGGCAGTTTTCCAATGAACACAAGGAGTCAAGGGCAGGAGGTGAAGGCCCTTTTCCCAAACCACATTTTCCCAGCTCCTGGGCAGAAATTGGCAGGCAGAGCTCAGGAATAAATGAATTTAGGCTCAGTTATTTCAGTTATTTCAGCAGCTGCTGAGTCAGGAGTGGGGGGGCTGAGGAGTCAAACAGAGGGAGCCAAAAGCTGGAGGGGAAAAGTGGAAAATGTAAATTTCCTGTGATGCCAAAGGCACTGAGGGGCTGCACAAAGCCCCACAAAGGAGAATTTCTGGGGGTTTAGAGGGTGATTCAGTTTATGGCAGATCCCCAGCGATCTCAGCATTGAAATGGGAGTTCCTGAATCCCAGTTTCTGCCTGCGGGAAAAGGTCTGAGTGGCAGAGCTGTCCCCAGTCCCTGTCCCTGTCCCCAGTCCCTGTCCCCAGTCCGTGTCCCTGTCCCCAGGCTGTGTCACTGTCCCTGTTCCCAGTCCCTGTCCCTGTCCCCAGTCCCTGTCCCTGTCCCCAGGCTGTGTCACTGTCCCTGTTCCCAGTCCCTGTCCCCAGTCCCTGTCCCTGTCCCCAGGCTGTGTCACTGTCCCTGTTCCCAGACGAGTCCCAGTCCCTGTCCCCAGGCTGTGTCAGTGTCCCCAGAGTGTTCCCTGTCCCTGTCCCCTGTCCCCAGTCCCTGTCCTGTGTCCCTGTCCCCAGGCTGTATCAGTGTCCCCAGTTCCTGTCCCTGTCCCCAGAGGAGCCCCAGGCCATGCTCCCAGGCTGTGTCCCTGTCCCCAGTTCCTGCCCCCAGGCCTTGTCCCTGTCCCCCGGCTGTGCCCCCTGTCCGTGTCCCCACTCAGTACAGCAGCAGCACTGACTGTCCCTGTCCCCAGGCTGTGTCAGTGTCCCCAGCCCCTGTCCCCTGTCCCCTGTCCCTGTCCCCTGTCCCTGTCCCCACTCACCACAGCAGCAGCACTGGCTGTCCCCGTCCCCAGCCCCTGTCCCCAGCCCCTGTCCCCAGGCTGTGTCCCTGTCCCCTTCCCTGTCCCCACTCACCACAGCAGCAGCACTGGCTGTCCCTGTCCCCAGCCCCTGTCCCCACTCACCACGGCACCAGCACTGGCTGTCCCTGTCCCCAGCCCCTGTCCCCAGCCCCTGTCCCCAGGCTGTGTCCCTGTCCCCAGCCCCTGTCCCCACTCACCACGGCAGCAGCACTGGCCACCCCTGTCCCCAGCCCCTGTCCCTGTCCCCAGCCCCTGTCCCAAGGCTGTGTCCCTGTCCCTGTCCCCAGCCCCTGTCCCCACTCACCACGGCAGCAGCACTGGCTGTCCCTGTCCCCAGCCCCTGTCCCCACTCACCACGGCAGCAGCACTGGCCACCCCTGTCCCCAGCCCCTGTCCCCACTCACCACGGCACCAGCACTGGCTGTCCCTGTCCCCAGTCCCTGTCCCCGTCCCCAGCCCCTGTCCCCACTCACCACGGCAGCAGCACTGGCCACCCCTGTCCCCAGCCCCTGTCCCCAGCCCCTGTCCCCAGGCTGTGTCCCTGTCCCCAGCCCCAGCCCCTGTCCCCACTCACCACGGCACCAGCACTGGCCACCCCGAAGGCCGCTCTCTGCCGCCGGTGGCTGATGTGTGCAGAGTTCTCCTGCAGCTTCTCCAGCAGCTGCCTCACGGCCCTGCAGTAATTGGCCACCTTGCACTGCTTCAGGAAGGACTTCAGCTGCCAGGAGAGACAGGGGAGGGAGAACAGGAGTGATGTGAGGGCCCCCAAAAACATCCCAAGGGGGAAAACATCTCCCACCTGCAGAGAGAAACAGCAGCTGGAGCTCAAACCCAACCCCAGCTGGTGCTCTTGACCTTCCCAGAGCTCAAACCCAACCCCAGCTGGTGCTCTTGACCTTCCCAGGGCTCAAACCCAACCCCAGCTGGTGTCCTTGACCTTCCCAGGGCTCAAACCCAACCCCAGCTGGTGTCCCTGACCTTTCCAGGGCTCAAACCAAAACCCCAGCTGGTGTCCTTGACCTTCCCAAGCCTCAAACCCAACCCCAGCTGGTGTCCTTGACCTTCCCAAGGCTCAAACCCAACCCCAGCTGGCACCTCCAACCTTCTCAGGGCTCAAACCCAACCCCAACTGGTGTCCTTGACCTTCCAAGAGCTCAAATCCAAACCAAACTTGTGCCTTTGACCTTCCCAAGCCTCAAATCCACCCCAAAAATGACAAAATCCAACTCTCCAGCAGCACCAGCCTGCTGTGCCACCTCCAGGCCAAGCCCTGAGGCAGCACTGGATGCTCCTGGTGACAGGAAAAAGGATTTGGGATGTCCAGGGTTGATTCATGGCTCGAATCCCAGTGACTCCCCTGCCTGCAAACACCCCAGGAGTGCTGCCTCAATCCTGCAGGCCAAACTCTATTTTCTTTTTTTTTATTTATTTGGAGCCATAAATAAACACACCAACACCTCCCAGCCAGTTTGATTTAGAGACAGAGACCCAATGAGCAGGAGGAAAGGGTGAAACCATTGGAGTCTGGCTCTCAGTGTGCTCTGAGATGATGCCCAGGAGGAAAATAAAGGGTTTTCAGGCAGAAAATCCACTCTTGCCTGCTCCACCCGTGGAAGGAGATGTTTCCCTGCTGTCCAACGTAATTTCTGTTCATCAGGAGGTGGCAGTGCCACCAGAGCTCCTCCTCTGCCCTCTGAGGGGTGTTTGCTGCAGGATTTCCCCATCCAGGAGTTTTCTCTTGTCCCTCTCCCTCCTGCTGCCATCCCAGAAAAATGAGAATTCAGAGCCCTGGCCTTCCCTGCTTCCCCCCAAAGCACAAAGAAACCATCAGCACAACAATTCTTCTGCTGCTGGAGCCTCTCCTGCCCTCCCCTTTCCTAAAATATTTATTTTTTATAGGTGCTGCATATTTATCTCCACTGAGAGATGTGTTTGTCACTCGATTTATCTCACTTGATCCCCCCCAGATCCATCCCATCCCCTGCCACATGCATTATCATTTTTCTTCCCTCTGTGTCACTAGAAATCCTGCAAAAAAAAAAAAAAATAAAATAAAATAAAATATCCTGGGCTCTGTCAGGGCAGGCTGGAGCTGTGTGTTCCCTCCTCACACAGACCCAAAATATCTGCCACAGATATTGATGAAACCTCATGAGGTGTGTGGAGAGGAAGGGAAACAAACAGGGAGGTAAAAGAAGATAAAAGAGAGGAAAATTTTAATTTTTTAAATATTTTTATATATATTTATATTTTTATATATTTCATATATTTTATATATCTTTATATATTTTCATATTTTTAATTTTTATATATTTTTTATATATATTTATATATGAAATATATATATATATATATATATATATATATATATATATATAAAAATATTTTTTTATATATATTTTTTTTTATAGGGTTTGTGTGTGTTTTTCCCTACTCCGCCAAATGGAATAATCAGAATTTTTTGGGAATAAAAGCAATCAGAACACCAGTGTGTGTGGATGTGGATGTGGCATCCCCAGCCCTGTCATTACTGGGGTGGATTCTGTCCCACTGCAACACACCAAAGGTTCCTCCCCAGCGGAGAAAACACAGCACAGGGCAAAACCCCAACCCCTCTGACTGGAAGTGACGATGCAGGGAAGCCAAAAAACCCTTCCAAAAAATGCTCCCAACAGGGAATATTTCACTGGGGACAGAAGAAGCAGCAGGAGAAAACATCCAGCAGAGAAAACACAGCACAGGGCAAAACCTCAACTCCTCTGACTGGAAGTGACGATGCAGGGAAGCCAAAAAATGCTCCCAATGGGGGAACATTCCACTGGGGACAGAGAAAATGCTCCCAACAGGGAATATTCCACTGGGGACAGAGAAAATGCTCCCAACAGGGAATATTCCACTGGGGACAGAGAAAATGCTCCCAACAGGGAATATTTCACTGGGGACAGAGGGAGCAGCAGCAGGAGAAAACACCCAGCAGAGAAAACACAGCACAGGGCAAAACCCCAACTCCTCTGACTGGAAGTGACGATGCAGGGAAGCCAAAAATCCCTTCCAAAAAATGCTCCCAACAGGGAATATTCCACTGGGGACAGAGGAAATGCTCCCAACAGGGAATATTCCACTGGGGACAGAGGAAATGCTCCCAACAGGGAATATTTCACTGGGGACAGAGAAAATGCTCCCAACAGGGAATATTTCACTGGGGACAGAGGGAGCAGCAGCAGGAGAAAACACCCAGCAGAGAAAACACAGCACAGGGCAAAACCCCAGCTCCTCTGAC
Organism: Zosterops lateralis; assembly: GCF_965231275.1. NCBI lineage: Eukaryota > Metazoa > Chordata > Aves > Passeriformes > Zosteropidae > Zosterops > Zosterops lateralis. The sequence continues at coordinate 6,988,454 of NC_139782.1, read as the reverse complement.
TGGAAGTGATGATGCAGGGAAGCCAAAAATCCCTTCCAAAAAGGAACATTTCACTGGGGACAGAGGGAGCAGCAGCAGAAGTGGGGCTGGTGAGGAGAGGCAGCACCTCCTGCCCTTCTGGCTGGCTGCAAACTGAGCCAGCTCCTCTCTCAGTGCCAACTTTTCCCCTCCAGCCTCTTCCTCCTGCTCCCTGCTGCCTGCCAGGGGTCTGGGGGAGGGAAGGGGCTCTTCCTTCTCTTCCCTGCCAGCCCCTGACCACCACAGGGTCAGCCCTGGGCCACCAGCAGCAGCAGCAGCTTTGAAGTGTCTCCCACCCCGCTGGTTCTCCCTCTCCTTTCATCTCCCCCCTGCTTCCTGCCTTCCGGGCAAGAGAATTTGGGAAGCTGAGAATGGAAAGATCAGCCTGGAGATGCTGAGCAGAGCAGGAGGAGGAGGAGGATGGAGAGGAGGAGGAAGGAGAGGAGGAGGAGAATGGAGAGGAGGAGGAAGAAGAGGAGGAGGAAGAAGAGGAGGAGGAAGAAGAGGAGGAGGAAGAAGAGGAGGAGGAAGAAGAGGAGGAGGAAGAAGAGGAGGAGGAGGAGGAGAATGAAGAGGATGAAGAAGAGGAGGAGAATGAAGAAGATGAAGAGGAGGAGGATGATGAGGAAGATGAAGAAGAGGAGGAGGAAGAAGATGAAGAGGAGGAGGAGGAGGATGAGGAAGAGCAGCCCCTGCCAGCTGGCACAGCCCCACCTCGGCTCTGTGAGAGGCGTGAGCTCAGCGGGGAGAGACAGATGGATCTCCAGGGCGGGCTGGAGCAGCTCCAGCAGAATAAAAACCTCTCTCTCTCCCCACACACGCCTTCCCCAGCCCCGGGGAGGCAGGGCCAGCCCGGCAGACGCCACAGGGCTGCGGCAGCCAGGCAGGAACCCAAGGATTCCACCCCCTGCACGATTCCAGCCTGTCTTTGGGAGGTTTGGGAGGTTTGGAAGGCACGGGGCTCCTCGTTCCAGCCCCACATCAGCTCTGACAGCGGCTGGCTGCCAGCTCAGGGCCTCTGTGCTGCCAAAAACAGGGGGAGAAGGGCCAGGCACACACACACACACACAGACAGGGGCTGGCAGCTCCCCCAGCAGCCCAGGGGACACTGTGCCAGCCTGGGGGACACGGCCAAGAGCCCCCTGTGCCCGGCAGGTGCCAGCCCCTGGCAGGGACAGGGACATGGGTGGCATCAACAGCCTGGGGGGCACGGCCGGGGCTGTGCCAGGAGCCAGGGGGATCCCAAAGTGTCTGTGGGGCACAGCCAGGGCTGCCCCAACAGCCAGGGGAATCCCAAAGTGTCTGTGGGGCACAGCCAGGGCTGCCCCAGCAGAATCCCAAAATATCTGTGGGGCACAGCCAGGGGCTGTAACATCCCAAAATGTCTGCAGGGCACAGCCAATGCTCCCCCAGCAGCCAAGGAAATCCCAAATTGTCTGTGGGGCACAGCCAGGGCTGTCTCAGCAGCCAAGGAAATCTCCAAATATCTGTGGGGCAGAGCCAGGAAAGACTGGGGAAGGGAGGAAAGATTGGGGGAGGAAAAAAAGATTGGGGAAGGAAAAAAGGATTGGGGGAAGGAAAGATTGGAAAAGGAGGATTGGGAGGGAATATTGGGGAAGATTGAGAGGGAAGCCTGGAAAGATTGGGAGGGAAGATTGCCATCTTGTGGAGAGCACCTCAGGGAGGCTGAGGACAAGGAAAAGCTGGGGCTCAGAGCACAGCTCTGCTCCAACACCCCACAGCAGCTGGGACAGCTCTGAATCCCCAGGAACTCCCCATCCCAACCCCATCCCAGGGCAGCTCTGCTCCACCCTGGCCCCCAACAGATGGAAATTCCAGAACCACCTTCCCCCCCATAATGAGCTGTAATTCCTCTGTTCCTCCCCAAAACACAAATCAAAATTAAAATTCAGCAAAGGTAAACGTCTCCCCCCTCATTTTGAGGATTCAGTGTTAGTTTATATGACTTTATCCTGCTCTTTGCACCACCACAGTGTCTGCCCCCTTACCTGGATGACAGTGGGGAGAACCAGCTCAGGGAAGCCAATGCTGTGGGCTTGGCCCTGCAGATATTCCAGGATCAGGTCGTAGAGCTGGTCAATGAGTCCATCCTGAGCAGGAGAAACACAGATTGAGGGACTGGGGATCACCCAAACTCTACAGATTTCAACCCTACAGATTTCCCACAGCCCCTAACCCTACAGATTTAAAGCCTACAAATTTCCTACAGCACCTAAACCCTACAGATTTCCCAGAGCACCTAAACCCTACAGATTTAAATCCCACAGACTTCCTACAGCACCTAAACCCTACAGATCTCCTACAGCAACTAAATGTACAGATTTCAACCCTACAGACTTCCCAGAGCACCTAAACCCTACAGATTTCCTACAGCACCTAAACCCTACAGATTTAAACCCTACAGATCTCCTACAGCACCTAAACTCTGCAGATTTCCCAGAGCACCTAAACCCCACAGATTTAAATCCCACAGACTTCCTACAGCACCTAAACCTACAGATTTCCTAGAGCACCTAAACCCTACAAATTTCTTACAGCACCTAACCCTACGGATTTCCTACAGCACCTAAAACCTACAGATTTAAACCCCACAGATGTCCTACAGCACCTAAACCCTACAGATTTCCCAGAGCACCTAAACCCTACAGATTTAAACCCTACAGATTTCCTACAGCACCTAAACTCTACAAATTTCTTACAGCACCTAACCCTACGGATTTCCTACAGCACCTAAAACCTACAGATTTAAACCCTACAGATTTCCCAGAGCACCTAAACCCTACAGATTTCAACCCTACAGATTTCCTACAGCCCCTAACCCTACAGATTTAAAGCCTACAAATTTCCTACAGCACCCAAACCCTACAGATTTCCCAGAGCACCTAAATCCCACAGATTTAAACCCTACAGATTTCTTACAGCACCTAAACCCTACAAATTTCCTACAGCACCTAAACTCTACAGATTTTCCAGAGCACCTAAACCCCACAGATTTAAACCCCACAGATTTCCTACAGCACCTAAACCCTACAGATTTCCCACAGCCCCTAAACTCCACAGATTTAAACCCTACAAATTTCCCTGACTGAAAAATGTGTCCCCAGCCTTTGGGGAAGGGACACAGAGCACAGTCCTTGTCACAGGGCACTGCTGGAGGCTGAGGTACACTTATAGATGATGGAATTCCTTACCCTGAAGGCCTTTTCCTGCAGGTTGGCATTGGAGAGTTTCAGGATCACGGCAAAGTTGATGGGTTTGGAACTCATCCGTCCTGGCTTCTTGTTGAAATCTACTTGTTGGAAAACCTGGAAGAGGGGAAAAAAAATAAAATGAATGTGGAGGTGATCACAGCACAAAGCAACCACCAAAGGACTCAGCCAAGAAAACAATCCAGGAACCCCAAATCCTGATCCCTGCCCCACAGATTTCCTAAATATCCCAGGGATAATTTCCTAAATATCTCAGGGATAATTTCCTAAATATCCCTAAATAATATTTCCTAAATATCCAAGGGCAGGGATAAGGAGGGAGGAAACTCCAACACACCTGGAGCTGTGCAGACCTGGCTGTGAAAAGGAAACCAACACAAGCCAGAGCACAAAGAATTGAGGTTTGTTCCTCTGCCTCACTTTCCTCATGGTCACAGTTTGTACCTCAAAGCTGGGGTGGGTTTTGGAGCTGTCCCTGAAGGGGAGAAGAGTTCCAAATAAAGACTAAGTGATGCTCACACCAAATTCACCATTGTCAGGATATTTCCACCTGCTCAAACCACTGGGAATGAGGCAGATCCCTGATTTCCTGATTTCCCCACCAGAGGATCCCATGTGGCCACCAAGAGAAGCTTCAACCTCATTTATAAACTAAAAAAATCCCCAAAGGATGAGCTCTGAGGAGCACCTCCTGCTCACCCACACCCTGCACCAGCCCCAGCTCCCTCCTCTCTGTACCCAAACATCTCCAGATTTCCCTCCTGAGCAGGAAATAATTTCTCTCCCCTCTGTGCAGCAGCAGCAGCACATCCATCAGCAGCCCAGCACAGGGGAACAGGAGGGGAAAAAAATCTGCTCAGGTCACAACCAAGTGCCCCCCAGGCCACAGAAGCAGGAGGCTGTTATTGATTTTTTTACATTTTATTTGTCAATGCAGGTTATTTGGGATGGAGTGAGGAGCGTGGGGGGTCTGTGCAAACAAAGAGGTCTGGCCTGGGGAATGGATGGCACAAAGCTCGTTATGCACAGTTATTATTCCTTTGGCCCAAACACAGATATTGATCCCCCAGGTCAGACAGGTTAAAGCACACTGGGATCCTCCCAGGCCTCCAGGCAGGGAGGGAAGGGCACACAGAGCTCTGGGAGTCGCCCAGGACGTGGCAGGGGCTTTGGGGAGGGGAGGAAATGTGGTTCCCTCTCACAGGAAAGAAAGATTCTAAGGATTTCAGAAGGCAAAGAGCATAGAAAAAAGGCTTTATTTTCTAATTCTTACTACCTTTTAGAAATACTTACTACCTTTTATACTTTTATATATCTAATAGTTTATATATATATACTTCTTTATATTTATATACATATTTACTACCTTTTATACCTTTATATATATAATAGTATATATATACACACATTTTTATACTTATATATATACTTACTTATGAATCCCCACACTTACTACCTTCTATACCTTTATATATATTATAGTGTATATATATACTTTCTTATATTTATACCTACTACTTTCTATACCTTTATATATATAATAGTATATATATACACTTTTTTATACTTTTATATATATATATACTTACTACCTTCTATACCTTTATATATATAATAGTATATATATATGCTTTCTTATATTTATATATATACTTACTACCTTTTATACTTTTATATATATAATAGTATGTATATATATTTTCTTATATTTATATATATACTTACTACCTTTTATGCCTTTATATATATAATAGTATATATATACACTCTTTTATACTTTTATATATATACTTACTACCTTTTATACTTTTATATATATAATAGTATATATATACTTTTTAATACTTTTTTAATATATATTACTACCTTTTATACTTTTTTATATATATACTTTTTTATACTTTTATATATATATTTACTACCTTTTATACCTTCATATATATAATAGTACGTATATATACTTTCTTATATTTTTATATGTATACTTACTACCTTTTATACCTTTACATATATATAATAGTATATACATACACTCTTTTATACTTTTATATATATACTTACTATCTTTTATACCTTTATATATATAATAGTTTATATATACACTTTTTTATACTTATATATATACTTACTACCTTTTATACCTTTATATATATAATAATATATACGTTATAATGTATACTTATATATATAGTTCTATATATACTAATATATAATAATGTATACTTTTTAATATTTATATATATGAATATAAATATATAAATATTTTTATATATATACTTACTACCTTTTACACCTTTATATATAAGATACTTACCACCTTCTTACTCCCTTTGTAATGTGTGGGACCACAATGGGAACATCTGAGGTTGCTCAGGGGCAGAGTGAAAACACCTGTGGGTGCTCAGACTGCACAGTGGGAACACCTATAGGTGCTCAGGGCAGAGTGGGAACACCTGAGGGTGCTCAGGGCAGAGTGGGAACACCTGAGGGTGCTCAGGGCAGAGTGGGAACACCTGAGGGTGCTCAGGGCAGAGTGGGAACACCTGAGGGTGCTCAGGGCAGAGTGGGAACACCTGAGGGTGCTCAGATTGCAGAGTGGGAACACCTGAGGGTGCTCAGGGCAGAGTGAAAACACCTGTGGGTGCTCAGGGCAGAGTGAAAACACCTGAGGGTGCTCAGATTGCAGAGTGAGAACACCTGGCTGGAGCCTGACACCCAGCTCAGGGCCAAGAACGCCAAAACAGGGAAAAGCTCTGAGTTTTCTCTCTTACAACATTAAAAAGCAAAAATAATCCTCCCCCTGAGTGCCATAACACCAGAGGGGAGATATCTCTGTCCCAAAATCTGTCTGGGAGATGTCTCTGTCCCAAAATCTGTCTGGGAGATGCCTCTGTCCCAAAATCTGTCTGGGAGATGCCTCTGTCCCAAAATCTGTCTGGGAGATGCCTCTGTCCCAAAATCTGTCTGGGAGATGCCTCTGTCCCAAAATCTGTCTGGGAGATGCCTCTGTCCCAAAATCTCTCTGGCAGGGTTTCAGACACACACAGGAAGGAAGGAAGGAAGGAAGCAGGGGAATGGCAGAGACACCCAGGCCAGGGAGCGGGAGGTTTATAAACATCCCACAGCCTGAGGATGTGGTTTGAAAGGGACTTTTACAACAACCCCAAACCACAAAAAAGCCTTTGCTTCAAGAGAGCTTGGTCAGGAGTGAGCCTGGCCTTGATTCCAGCAGTGTGTGTCCCTCCTTCTCAGTGGCCAAGCTCAAATCCTCACAGAGATCTTCCTAAATATATATAATTTTTTAAATTCTTGAAGTGTTCTGGGTTTTTTTTTTCTCTCATTATCTGCAGTCAGGAACAACTCTGCCTTCTCCAAGAGATGACCACAGCCAGCAGGATTTGGTTTGGGAATTCCTTCAGTCAGGAACAATTCTGCTTTCACCAAGTGATGACCACAAGAATAGAATTGGGAACTTGGGGAATTCTTGCAGTAGGAACAACTCTGCCTTCTCCAAGAAATCACCACAAGAACAGGATTGGATTTGGGAATTCCTGCAGTCAGGAACAACTCTTAAAAAACTCTAATAAAAGTTCAATCCTGTTTTCTCCCTGGTGCTGTTTGCAGGGATTTCAGGAGGTGCTGGTAGAACAAAATTAAATCCCGTTTTCCCCCAGCCCCGGTGCTGTTTCAGGGATTTCAGGAGGTGCTGGTACAACCAAAATTTAAATCCTGTTTTCTCCCAGCCCTGGTGCTGTTTGCAGGGATTTTTGGGAGATGCTGGTACAATAAAAGTTGAATCCTGTTTTCTCCCAGCCCTGGTGCTGTTTGCAGGGATTTTTGGAAGATGCTGGTACAACAAAATTAAATCCTGTTTTCTCTCAGCCCTGGTGCTGTTTCAGGGATTTCAGGAGGTGCTGGTACAAGATTTAAATCCTGTTTTCTCCCCAGCCCTGGTGCTGTTTGCAGGGATTTCAGGGAGGTGCTGGTACAACCAAAATTTAAATCCTGTTTTCTCCCAGCCCTGGTGCTGTTTGCAGGGATTTTTGGGAGATGCTGGTACAATAAAAGTTGAATCCTGTTTTCTCCCAGCCCTGGTGCTGTTTGCAGGGATTTTTGGGAGATGCTGGTACAATAAAAGTTGAATCCTGTTTTCTCCCCAGCCCTGGTGCTGTTTGCAGGGATTTCAGGAGGTGCTGGTACAAGATTTCAATCCCGTTTTCCCCCAGCCCCGGTGCTGTTTAGGGATTTCAGGGAATTTCCCACCTCCAGGATGAAGGGCAGCACGGGGATGAAGGTCCTGGTGCTCTGGGACAGCAGGGTCAGCGCTCGGATGCAGTGCATGCGCAGGGGGTAAAATCGAGATGTTGGCACCAGCCTGGGCAGGGAAAAAAATAAATATAAATGAATGAAAATAAATTAAAATAAATATTAAAAAAATTAAATATAATTTTTTTAAAAAATTTAAAAATAATTAAAATTAATAAAAATATATACAAATGAATAAAATAAATATAAATAAAATAAATGAAAATTAATGAAAATAAATATAAATTTAAAAATAAATAAAAATGAGTAAAAATGAATGAAAATGAGTAAAAATAATTACAAACTAATAAAAATAAATATAAATAAAAATAAATAAAAATAAATGAAAATTAATGAAAATAAATATAAATTAAAAATAAATAAAAATGAGTAAAAATGAATGAAAATGAATAAAAATAATTACAAATTAATAAAAATAAATATAAATAAAAATAAATGAAAATTAATGAAAATAAATATAAATTAAAAATAAATAAAAATGAGTAAAAATGAATGAAAAGGAATAAAAATAAATACAAATGAATAAAAATAAATATAAATTGATAAAAATACACATAAATAAATACAAATAAAAATAAATGCAAATAAAAATTAACTATAAATAAAAATAAATTTTAAAAAATGAATGAAGATTAATAAAAATAAATTTAAATTAATACAAATAAATACAAATAAATAAGAATAAAAATAAAAAAGAATGAAAATTACTAAAAATAAAATAATAAAACCAAATACAAATAAAATTAAATAAAAATTAATAAAAATAAAAATTTATGATAATTAACATAAATGAATATAAATAATAAATAAATAAATAAAATTAACAAAATAAACAAACCTAAAATTAAATAAAAATAAATTATTTTAGGCCAAATTTATAGAGGAACTGCACCTGCACCCTTCAGTGACAACACAGGAAAAGATTATTTTAAATAATTAAGATAATTAATACAAAAATTGAGGTGACTCCTTGTCAGGCTGAGACTGAGCAGCATCAACTCCTCCTAAAGAATGGAGAGCAACCCCTAAAATCCATTTTTATGACCTGCACTGAAGTAATGGAAACCTCCAGCATTAAAATTTTCATATTTTTTAAACATTTTCATATTTTTTAAACATTTTCATATTTTTTAAACCACAACTCAGAGTTGTCAAAGCCAAGCTGATAAATGAACCCCTCCCTCCCTGAAGGATTTGCTGAGTAACCCAGGAGAGCCCAGAAAATAAAAAAACCTTTGACCAGGAACCATCAATCAGTCACGTCCCTCCTTTTCCAAATCGTGAAATAATTATCACAGGGATAAATCTGCTCTGGCACCTCTGGAGATGACGAGAGTCATTCTCAGGAATTAATTGATGGAGGGATAAAGCTGTTAAATGTATGGATTTACTGTAAACCAAAGCCATTCATTTCACAGGGCTCCACATCCTGGAGCTGCCTGAACGGGGAATGTCAAACACAGCTGCGACAGGGAGCTCCTGCTGTCCCCAAAGTGACTCCTGTCACCTCCCTGGAGAGTCCCCAGTGCCTTCCCAGCACCTGGAATGGCTCCTGTCCTTCTTTCCCAAGGTTTGGTTTGGTTCCTTCCCTTCTCAAGGTTTGGTTTGGGTCCTGTCCTTCTCAAGGTTTGGTTTGGGTCCTGTCCTTCTCAAGGTTTGGTTTGGTTTGGTTCCTTCCCTTCTCAAGGTTTGGTTTGGTTTGGTTCCTGTCCCTCTCAAGGCTTGGTTTGGTTTGGTTCCTGTCCTTCTCAAGGTTTGGTTTGGTTTGGCACAGCCTCATCCTGGCCCAGCCCTGGTGGCCAGAGGGGACAGGGAAATCCCCTCTCAGCATCAGCTTCAGGTCACCCAGCCCAGGGATATCCAGGCTGGAATACCACAAGCACCAAAAATCCTCATTTAACCACACAAACACCAGGGAACAGCTTTGTTTTTACACCTCAGACTAGGAGTAAGGCACAAATCTCAGAAGACAAGGCCAGGAAAATTTTATGGAGAAAAAAAAAAAAAAAAAAAAAGGGTGTACAGGAACAGGAGCTTCTGCTGCTAAAAACAACCATCAGAGTGGAGAGGGATTTAAAAGCAGCTGAGGGAGGACGGAGCAGGGCCCAGGGACATGGGGACACTGTCCTTGTGCTGGAGCCAGGCGCCACCTCCTGGCACAGGGGACACAGGGGACAGCAGGGACAGAGGGGACAGCAGGGACAGGGACTCTCCTGCCATCCATCCCTGGGGATAAACCCCACTGCACACCTGCAGCAGCACAAAGAAGGGGTTGCAGAGGTCACAGTGTCCTGTCCCATGCCATTCACGGTTAAATCCAAACCACAGAACTATAAAAGGACACAACAAAGCAGAAAAAGAAGAATTTAAGGGTTTTACTCACTTGATACAGCCAATAATGACCTGAGTCAGGGGGTAAATGAGGGGCTCCAGGACCTCACTGGGGTGGATGGTGCTGAGAACTCGACACCAGAAATAAAGGCAGTGGATGTATTGCCAGTTATAGACTGATTGGAAGTTCTCCTGCAGGAAAAAAATATAAAATAAATTAAAATGAGGTATTTGATATTTGCTCACCCTGCTTCTTGCACGATGGTTCAGTGAGTACCAGTACTGCCAGTTATAGACTGATTGGGAGTCCTCCTGCAGGAAAAAAAATAAAATAAAATAAAACAAAACAAAACAAAATAAAATAAAATAAAATAAAAATGTGCCATTTGATATTTTTTCATTCTGCTTCTTGCACAATGGTTCACCGAGTACCTGAAGGAGATAAAAATGAATTAAAAACACTCTGGTGTTGTCCAAATGTTGCTGATTTGAGAAGTATGAATCCCCAGCCTCAAACAGCACAAGGAAAATCCCTGAGCTCATCACTGGAGCAAAAATTTTTGGGAAAACACCAACCAGGACAACTTTATTTTTATTTTTATTTTTATTTTGGTAGCTGCAGGGTGGAAATGGCAGAGCTGCAAAGCTGCAGCTCTGATCACCAGCAAAAAGCCCTGCAGGAGGCTGTAGTTTATCACCAGGTATAAAGTTTTGTGGTTTTAGGATTTTTAGAATGTAGATGCAAAGGGACAAGATGGGGATTTTAGGGCGGTGCCCTGAGTTCTTCTCCTTCTCCCTTGGCATCCAAATCCTGCAGTGATGTGGGCACAAAGGAGTTTGAGGGGATTGGATCAAAATAGAAATGACTTTGTTAGTGCAGGTGTTAGACATTGGCACAAAATTATAAATAATAACCATGTAATTATCTGTATAAAAGCAGAGTGACCTCCCATCACAGGGGAATCCCATCCTGTCCGAGCTGCTGTGAACACCTTGGCCAAACACTGAGAATTGTAAGATAAAAAATAATAAACAACACAAGAAACCAAGAAAACCAAAACCTTGAGACTCCAATTCATTCTCACACCGAGCACAGACTCAAACCCTTCAGAGGTCAGAGAGGGAAAAAACACTCCCTGAACCCACTCAAACCACCAGAATTGGAATCTTGGGGCAGAGAAAAATCGTAAAACCTGAGAAAAAACCCCCTTGAATTGCAGCAGGGAATTAATCCAAGGCACAGCTGGACACGAAGCTCTGCCCAGCTCACTGACATTGCCCACAAAGCTTTTTTTCAGCTTTTCCAGCAGACAGGAACAATCTGCTCTGGTAATCACCACCGTGCCCTGCTCCGGCTAAACAGGCTTAATTTGGATATTTTTCTTTTTTGCATTTGGATATTTTGGTGCTGCCATTTCCCATCTGAAGTCCCCGCAGCTGTGAAAAGTGGATTTAACTCTTTGTCTGGGCCACAAGTTGAGGGTGTAAGGAGCCAGTGCAATCCAATTAGAGGATCTGCAGCCCAGACTTCATTTTATCCCTTATTTTATCCCCCATGTCTGAGATTTATCTGGCCACCAACCCTGTTGGTTTGAGGAGGGGGCAGATGAACAGTTTAATCTGTGGGGTCTGTTTTTTGCTAAACAGAATTAAATCCAAGATTAGCAAATCTGATTCAAGATTTCTCAGGTCAGACTGAAAAAAAAAAAAAAAAAAACAAAAAAATCCAGGGCTGCTCCTCCAAAAGGTCTGAGCTGCTTTGTTCATTTAATTCCTTTAAACAGGACTTTGCTGGGGAGCTGCAGCACCCCAGGGTGGCTCCTAAAGCTGCTTGAGCTGCAGGTTTTGGGAACAGAAGCTGCAAAAAGAAGCCTCAGAGTGGAAAAAAAAATGGGTTTTTGAGATGGAAAGTGCAGCACAAAGTTTTGGTGAGTGGGGAGAGAAAAGAAGTCCCACCTTGCAGGAGAGTTTGGGTTGAAAAAGATCTTAAAGATCATTAATGGGCAGGAAAAAGTTCCTTGGGAAATTCATTCCAGGGTCTCCCCACCCTCAGAGAAAAGGAGAATTTCCTCCTGGTATCCAACATAACCCTCCTGTCAGTGGGAATCCATTCCCTCCCATCCTGCCACTGGAAAACAGCTGGACAGAGACTTTCTCAGAGGTTCCTTTTAGAGGCCACAGTCAGCTCAACCCAAAACTTCCAATTTTTTCTCCTTTCTGGCTGAAATTTTAGCACAGACACCTCCCAAGAGCCCCAAAACTGGGTGAGACACCAGCAAAACATGAAGAGCTCATCACAATTCCTCCTCTCCACACCTTTCCCCCTAGCAGAGGTGGGACAAAAACCTCTTTCTCCATCAAGGAGGGGTGCCCACCACAAAATCTTCCATTTTTTCCTCCTTCCTGGCCAAAACTTTGGCAGAAACAACTCCCAAGTGCTCCCAGGAGCCGGAACAACAGGTCGGCATTTAAGACCTCACCACAATTCCACCTCTCCACACATTTTCCCCTAAAAGAGGGGAGACAAAAACCTCCTTCTCCACTAAGCAGTGGTGCCCACCCCAAAACTTCCATTTTTTTTCTCCTTTTTGGCCAAAATTTTAGCACAGACACCTCCCAGGAGCCCCAACAACGGGTCCCAAGTGCTCCCAGGAGCCCCAACAATGAGAGACACCACCAAAACCTGAAGAGCTCCCTGCAATTCCTCCTCTTCACACATTTCCTCCTAAGACAGGGGGGATAAATAACTCCTTCCCCATCAAGGGGAGGTGCCCACCCCAAAACAACTTCAACTTTTTCCTCCTTCCTGACCAGAACTTTAGCACAGACACCTCCCAGGAGCCGGAACAACAGGTCAGGGTTTCAGAGCTCACCACAATTTCTCCTCTCCACACATTTCCTCCTAGGAAAGGGGAGACAAAAAGGACAAAAACCATCTTCCCCTTCAAGAAGGGGTCCCCACCTTCTTCCTGAGGGTGATGGCGCTGCGCAGGTGGATGGCCAGCTGGCAGATGTAAATGAAGGAGTGCTGGTCCACTGGAAAACAGCTGGACAGAGAATTTCTCAGAGGCTCCTTTCAGAGGCCACAATCAGCTCACCCCAAAATTAACTTTTTTTTCCTCTTTCCTGGCCAAAACTTTAGCACAAACAACCCCCAAGTGCTCCCAGGAGCCCCAACAACGGGTCGAGATTTAAGAGCTCACCACAATTCCTCCTCTCCACACATTTCCTCCTAGGAAAGGGGTGACAAAAAGGACAAAAACCACCTTCCCCACCAAGGAGAGGTGCCCACCCCAAAACTTCCATTTTCTCCTCCTTTTTGGCCGAAATTTTAGCACAGACACCTCCCAGGAGCCCCAACTGTCGGGGTTTAAGAGCTCACCGCGATTCCTCCTCTCCACACATTTTCCCCTAGGAAAGGGGTGACAAAAAGGACAAAAACCATCTTCCCCACCAAGGAGTGGTGCCCACCACAAAATCTTCCATTTTTTCCTCCTTCCTGGCTGGAATTTTAGCACAAACACCTCCCAGGAGCCGGAACAACGCATCAGCATTTAAGACCTCACCACAATTCCACCTCTCCACAGATTTTCTCCCAGGACAGGAGTGACAAAAAGGACAAAAACCATCTTCCCCACCAAGGAGGGGTCCCCACCTTCTTCCTGAGGGTGATGGCGCTGCGCAGGTGGATGGCCAGCTGGCGGATGTAGATGAAGCAGTGCTGGTAGGAGCTCGGGGGGTCCAGGGCCAGCATCTCCGTCAGCGTGCGCTGCATGAAGTTGATCATGGGCAGAGCGTTGGGAGAGGTGAACCTGGAGTTCTTCACAAAGGCAATGTACATTTGCTGCCAGAAGGGGGAAAGGAGAGAGAAATCAGCAGGTAAAATAGAGTAAAAAAGCGTTTTTGGATTGTTCCTAAGTGGGTCCAAACTGGGCTTGAAGTGTTGTTTTTATTAGAAAAAGAAAGGATCCAAATCAGGTTTGAAGTGTTGGTTTTATCAGAGAAAGGAAGGATCCAAATCAGGTTTGGAGCATTGTTTTTGTCAGAGAAAGGAAGGATCCAAAGCAGGCTTAGAGTGTTGTTTTTATCAGAAAAAAAGAAGGATCTAAACCAGGTCTGAAGTGTTGGTTTTATCAGAAAAAGGAAGGATCCACACCAGGTTTGAAGCATTGTTTTTATCAGAAAAAAAGGAGGATCCAAACCAGGTTTGAAGAATTGTTTTTGTCAGAAAAAAGAAGGATCCAAACCAGGACTGAAGCATTGTTTTTATTAGAAAAAGGAAGGATCCAAACCAGGGCTCAAGGGCTGTTTTTTATCAGAGAAAGGAAGGATCCAAATCAGGTTTGGAGCATTGTTTTTGTCAGAAAAAGGAAGGATCCAAACCAGGGCTGAAATGTTGCTTTTATCAGAAAAAAAGAAGGATCCAAAGCAGGACTAAGTGTTGGTTTTATCAGACAAAGGAAGGATCCAAACCAGGCTTTAAGTGTTGTTTTTATCAAAAATAGGAAGGATCCAAACCAGGTTTGGAGTATTATTTTTGTCAGAAAAAGGAAGAATCCAAATCAGGCTTGAAGCCTTGTTTTGTGAAAAAAGAAGGATCCAAACCAGGCTTTCTGTTTGTGGGCTCAGCCTGTGCCTTGCTGGGCTATTTTAGAATATTTTCTGGTTTTGGGCTCAGCCTGTGCCTTACTGGACTATTTTAGAATATTTTAGAGTGAGGCAGATGGGGTTTGCCCCTCTGAGCTTTGTCCTCACTGTTTCCCTGTGGTTTTTTGGGATTATTTGGAATTATTTACTCCAGTTACCAATTTGGAAAGGCAGCAACAGGAATTTCTGCCCTGTTTGGTGCCAGCATCACCTCCAGCACCTGCTCCATGTGCAGCTCAAGGCTCTGAGGTGTTTGCACACAAAAAGGAAGAAAAAAAAGTGCAGGAAGGAACAAATTGAGAAAGAAAAGGCGCAGGAAGGAAAAAATGAGGAAGAAAAAGTGCAGGAAGGAACAAATTGAGGAAGAAAAGGCGCAGGAAGGAACAAATTGAGGAAGAAAAGGTGCAGGAAGGAAAAAATGAGGAAGAAAAGGCACAGGAAGGAAAAAATTGAGGAAGAAAAGGTGCAGGAAGGAACAAATTGAGGAAGAAAAGGTGCAGGAAGGAACAAATTGAAGAATAAAACGTGCAGATCTCAGCACAATCCAGGCTCACCTTGAGCAGGGGGCTGAGATAAACCTCCTTCTTGTACCTGCAGATCTTGTTGAGCACCAGGAAGGCCAGAACTCTGACTGTCTCCTCCCCTGTGCTCCACAGGGTGATGCTTTGCTTTGGGATAAAACACAGAGAGAGGTGAGGTGTGGGAGTCCAGGGCATCCCTCTGGAAGGTCACAGACCTCAGTAGAGAGACCTGGGACCCAAAAAAGAGGGTCTGGGGTCTGCCCAGGGGGGTCTGGGGGCTGCCCAGGGGGGTCTGGGGGCTGCCCAGGGGGGTCTGGGGGCTGCCCAGGGGGGTCTGGGGGCTGCCCAGGGGGGTCTGGGGGCTGCCCAGGGGGGTCTGAGGTCACTCCAGGGGGGTCTGGGGTCAGTCCAGGGGGGTCTGGGGTCTGCCCAGGGGGGTCTGGGGTCTGCCCAGGGGGGTCTGGGGTCAGTCCAGGGGGGTCTGGGGTCTCTCCAGGGGGGTCTGGGGTCTCTCCAGGGGGGTCTGGGGTCTCTCCAGGGGGTCTGGGGTCTCTCCAGGAGGGTCTGGGGTCTGCCCAGGGGGGTCTGGGGTCTGCCCAGGGGGGTCTGGGGTCTGCCCAGGAAATGTCTTCTAAAATGCAATCTTATATATTCTAAAGTACTGCTTAAAATAATTTCTAACATACAATATACGTATGTTCTTAAATTTACTATTAAAAAATCAGCTGGGATTTTTCAAATCCAAGTCTCGCTGATTGTTTCTAGTTCTACTGGAGCTTCCTCACAATTTAAACATAAATAAATATTGGTGTTTTTGTAGACAATATTTTTTCATAGAGAGAAGGACAAAGTGGATTGTTTTCATCCCTCTCTGCGATGGTTTCACTGAGCTCAGAGGGGTGTTTTCCCCTCATCTCCCAACCCTTGTTCACATTCCAAATATTATTTAAACCTATTTAAAATGCTCTGGTTCCAATCCATTCTATCTCCTTTTGTGATGAATATTCTAATTTACAGTGACCAAAAATCCTAAAGACTCTCCACACAGCCTATAAGAACTACTACATTACCATGTGTTATATTTTAAACTCTAAAAAAATGACTCTTTAGACTTTTCTGTTTTGCTCCATTGACCTTTGGATCCCTCAGCCAGCAGAAAGGTATTTTTCAATTAAAAGGGATTCTCCTTCAGCTGCCCAGGCTGTTGTTTTTAGGTTCTATAGTAACCAAAACTCAATATCCTACAACTCAAATTAACATTTAATTTCTATTTCAATTACAGGTTTCATATTTTCAGCATCTTTTGCTAAGCAATCCTAATTTATCAGGTTTCCCTGATTCATCTTTTCCAACACACAGAGTCATTTTCCATCATTAAATTCCTCCTGGCAGTTCCCATTCTGCTCCCACCCTGCCCTGGGTGTTTTTCCTGTGTTGTTGTTCAGTTGTGACTGAGCTGAGGCACAGAAATATTCCACCCCCAGCTCTCCTGAGTGAAAGAGAAGCAGCACAGACATTCCCAGCCGATTTTTCTCCATCTGGGGAAGGAGGAGGAGGAAGCAGCAGCTTCCCCAAAAAACACCTCCCTGGGGAGCAGCAGATTGAAAACAGTCACCCACACTCTCACCTCAGCCTGGGAAAGGCAGAAATCCTCCTCTCCAGGAAAGAAAACACCACAAATCACTGAAATTCCAGCCCAAAAACCACAAAAAGCTCAGCTGGAAGGGGAAAAAAAAAAAGCCTTTGGGATGTCAATGGGATTTCCCCTTACCTTGAGCAGGGCCCGGCACTGCTTTGGGAAGGACAGGTAATATGGGACTGTGGAGTTTACGTGCTGCAGGACTGCTGCACTCACCGAGGCCTCTGTCAGGCAGGACAGCAGCTGTGGAGGACACACCACCTTAAATTCACAGGCAAAACTCATCCCCTCTCCCTTCCCCAGGTGTGTTTTGCTGGTTCCTCAGTGGAGAAGGAGCTCACAGAAACCCCAAAAGCTGCATCAGGGGAGGAGAAGACTGTCCTGGGTTGCAGTGTAGGATGTGCACACAGTATTTATTCCATCCCCATCCCCATGAGCTGTTGGAACCAGGTGGGGCAGTGTTTTCCTAATCCCCCTTTCCTTTGGGCTCTTCTGCTCATGGCCCATCAATGCCTTGCCCAGGACTCACAGGGAACTCCCTCCAGGAGCTCTCTCTGTTTAATGGGCCATCAGTGACCCACTGCAGGATTATCTCTGTTTAATGGGCCATCAGTGACCCACTGCAGGGTTCTCTCTGTTTAAAGGGACATCAGTGACCCACTGCAGGGTTATCTCTGTTTAAAGGGGCACCAAGGACCCACTGCAGGGTTATTTCTGTTTAATGGGGCACCAAGAACCCACTGCAGGACTGTCTGTGTTTAATGGGGCATTGGGGACCCACTGAAGGGTTATCTCTGTTTAATGGGACACCAAAGTCACACTGCAGGACTGTCTGTGTTTAATGGGGCACCAAGAACACATTTCATGACTATTTCTGTTTAATGGGGCACCAAGGACACACTGCAGGACCGTCTGTGTTTCATGGGACATCAAGGACATACTTTGGGACTATCTCTGTTTAATGGGACATCAAGGACCCACTGCAGGACTGTCTGTGTTTAATGGGCCATGAAGGATCCACTTCACAGCTCATTGTCCCATTGGGAGATGCTCCCAATGCCCAGGGGGAGGAGCCAAGCATTCCCACCTGGAGAGAATCTGGGATTTGGGACAGGACAAGCAGCCCTGAGCCACTGGATTCCCAGAGGAGCAGAGCTCCCAGACCTTTCTGTGGGATCACTGCTTCAGGAAGAGCCCCTCACCTGGACTGCTCCCACCACCCTGCTCAGGGTGTGTTCTGACTCTGGCAGTGCTCCTTTGTGTTATTGCATTCATTTTATTTTACCTTTCTTCTTATTAAATTGTATTTCTGACTTGGGGCCCCTCGCTCGTTTTGTTTTCAAACCACGACAAAGACACGGGGCAGGTGAAAAGAGCTGAAAACAGGAGCCATAAATCTGAAAATGGGAGCTCAGGCTGCTGCAGTGCATGGCTGATGGTCCCTGAGCTCACCACCCTGCAAAAATCTCAGTTTATCTGCAGTGCAGGACACCAAAAATGTCACCTCAGTGCAAAACCCACCCTGAGCCTGCAGGAGGAAACATCACCTGAGCTGGCTGAGAGCACACTGGGGCTCTGAAACTCCCAAAAACTGAATTTGAGCTCTGAGGGGTGAAATCCCCAAGATTTCTGGCTTTGACAAAACCTGCAGAACCAAAATTTTTGTTGCCTGCAGCTTGTCCAGCTCAGCTCACTGCAGAGAAACCAGAGTTGAGCTCCAAGGCTGCTCTGGAAGCATTTTATCCACATTTAATTTGCCTCTTCACCCTCCTCATTGCTCTGCAAAAAAATCTGGACCAAAAAGAGAAGATTTTGTTCAGAAATTGTGCCAGAAAACCCACTGTGGTCTCTGAAACTCCCAAAAACTGAATTTGAGCTCTGAGAGGTGAAATCCCCAGGATTTCTGGCTTTGACAAAAGTACAGAACCAAATTTTTGTTGCCTGCAGCTTGTCCAGCTCAGCTCACTGCAGACAAACCCGAGTTGAGCTCCAAGGCTGCTCTGGAAGCATTTTATCCACATTTAATTTGCCTCCTCACCCTCCTCATTGCTCTGCAAAAAAATCTGGACCAAAAAGAGAAGATTTTGTTCAGAAATTGTGCCAGAAAACCCACTGTGTGGTCAAGGTTTGGCACTGAGGGCTCTCAGGGACTGCATTCCCAGTTTTTCCTTCTCTGCACCACAGCTTGAAGGAGGAAAAAAAAAAGAGAAAAAAAAGCTCTCCTGATTAAATTTGCTTTTTTTGCAAAGTCATTGTGCCAGCTGAGGGACAGCAGCTCTGGGCTTGTCTCTCCTGGTATCCCTTCCCTCAGCTGCTGAAAAAAAAAAAATAAATAAATCAGTGTTTCAGTGTTGGTTTGGTTTTAATATTCCAATTTTGGGGATGGTAGTGAAGCAATCTCAAAATTTAAAAAAAAAAATAAATAAAATTAAGTGGGGGAAGGAGTTTCTTTCAGAAACAATCCATAAATTGTCTCTGAAACAGCAGAAATTTTTGGATGGATGGGATGAGATTTTATCAGAGTCAGAGATGCCACATGTGAGGTCACCAAGAGAAAATCTCAGGGTTTACCTCGAGTGGAGAGATCACAGCACCAAAATTAAAAAAAAAATGAATTAATGATGCAAAATGCAGGGACACAGACTGCAAAACTACTTTAAAGCCAATTAAATATTAATCTGCCAGACAAATTAAAACACAGAGAGCTGCCAGAATGTTAATTCAAACCTTTCTTTACTTGCCTCATACCCTTCCATATCCTCTGAACCTCCAAATTGTTAATTACACCAAAATAATTCCAAATAATCCCAAAACAACACAGGGAAACAAAATCTCAGAGGGAGCAAACCTCATCTACCTCACTCTAAAATATTTTAAAATAGCCCAGCAAGGCACAGACCAGAAAATAATGATATTTCTTACTTGTATGGTACAGCCAAGATAAACTTTGATATCCAGTCGTAGCTTTCCCCAGAGGGGGCTGGTGGATGGGAGAACCATTCTGGAAAGGAGCAAGAATTTGGTTTAGCTTTAAAAAAAAAAAAAAAAAAAAACCACAAATAAATCAGATTTCAGCAGCAAAATGAGCAGTGAGATCAATTCCTTGTGCCACCAACTGCCTGCAAATCAGGAGCTGCTGGATGGACTGGGGTCACACACAAGAAAAGTTGGTCTTTTCCTCTAAAAACCAATTTCCAGAGCCTGAAATATCCCCTGAGTGCAAACAGGGGGAATTCCAGCCCTTCCTGAAGCCACACACCCTCTGCAAACACCTGGAGTTTGGTATTTCAGGGGACAAAACGGGGAGGAAGAAAAGGAGAACCCTGTGAGCACCATCAGGAGTTTGGGAAGGGCTGGCACCTCTTTCTTCCCCAGGCTCAAAGGCAGCTCTAAAAACCCTCAGCAGTTTTCCTGAAGGTCCCAAACCCTTCTCCAGGACTTACTTGAGCTTGTTTTTGGGGCCTTTGGGGAACAGCAGCTTGTGCAGGTGCAGGAAAAGGTCCCGGATGCAGAAGGACACCAGGGCATTGAACACTGGGTGAAAAAAGGCAGGAAAAGATTTGTAAGTGATTTTTTCATGGATTATTAGTTCTTCTAACAGGAAAAGAGGCATGAAGGCAGCGATTTCCATGGCAGAATTCCTGAATTTCCTTCTGGAAACTTCCCAGTTTGCCTTTTATCCAAAAATTTTTAATTTAAGATTTAAAGGGGTCAGTCACTTCTCCAAGGAAAAAATCCACCCCTAAAAACAAAGATCCCAGAGCAGCACAAGCTCCTCAATGAAAGGAAAGAGAGTGAAGTGAATTAACTCCTGCATTTCCTTATGGAAATCCGAATTTTTATCTGAAATTTTTAATTTAAGATTTAACAGGGGTCACCTCTGCAAGGAAAAGCAAAGACCCCAGAGCAGCACAAGCTCCTCAATGAAGTTAAAAGAAGTGAAATGAATTAACTCCTGGGTTTCCCTTCTGGAAACTCCCCCAGTTTGCCTTTTATCCAAAAATTTTTAATTTAGGATTTAAGAGGGGCCACCTCCCCAAGGGAAAGCAAAGACCCCAGAGCAGCACAAGCTCCTCAATAAAGTAAAAGGAAGTGAATTAACTCCTGCATTTCCTTCTGGAAACACCTCAGTTTGCCTTTTATCCAAAATTTTTAATTTAGGATTTCACAGGGGTCAGTCACTTCTCCAAGGAAAAAATCCACCCCTAAAAACAAAGATCCCAGAGCAGCACAAGCTCCTCAATGAAAGGAAAGGGAGTGAAGTGAATTAACTCCTGCATTTCCTTCTGGAAATCCAAATTTTTATCCGAAATTTTTAATTTAAGCTTTAACAGGGGTCACCTCTCTAAGAAAAAGCAAAGATCCCAGAGCAGCACAAGTTCCTCAATAAAGTAAAAGGAAGTGAAGTGAATTAACTCCTGCATTTCCTTCTGGAAATACGAATTTTTATCCAAAATTTTTAATTTAAGATTTAACAGGGGTCACCTCCCCAAGGAAAAACAAAGACCCCAGAGTAGCACAAGCCCCTCAATAAAATAAAAGAGTGAATTAAGGGTGAAATGAGCAGGATGCTCATCTCCCCAGCTCATTTTTCCCCCCCAGGTGATCCCCTGGCCTCACCTGCAGTGTCAGACACCTGGAACTTGCTGGGGTCCCCCCCAGTGTCCCCTCTGGTGGTGGCCACGGCTGCCTTGTAGGCCTGGGTGATCTCATGGAAGAGTTTTGGGCTCAGATTCCTCTGGGGAAAGAAGAAAAAAAGGGTTTGCTGAAGAGGAAAAAAGGATCTGGAGGGCTGGAATTCACTGGGATTTTGTGGTGGTAAAAACAGCTCAACCCTCAGGACAAGGTTGACAAACTCAGTGGTTTTCACCTCCCCTAAAATTGGATTTGAATTGTTGAGAAGGAATTAATTAGCTGCAATAATTCCCAGTTTGAGTTTCCTGCTCCTCAGCTGTTCCATCACTGCTGAATATGTGATGTCAGTTGTCAGAGTAAAAAGAGAGATATTTATATATTTTTTTTAAACTCTGATTTATATAGATTTTAGACAATGATCAGGGATTGGACAATGAGGTTGACACCTCTCTGACCCCACTGGTTAAAATAAAAGTCCATCAATTGTCCTTCCTCCAGAGGGGAATGATAAACAATAAAATAACAGTTTTCAAAACATCATTTTTGTTTATAAAAAAAATTGTATTAAAAACTCCACCACAAAGATGTCAAAATATCAGAATTGTTACACTGGGGGCATCTCACACAGGAGATGGGAATTGGGAAATGGGGATGTCCCTGGGATGCTGCAGCTCCCCTAATAATAATAATAATAATAATAATAATAATAATAATAATAATAAAATAGTAATAATACTAAAATAATAATAATAATAATAATAATAATAATAATAATGAAAAAAATCCTCCTTTCTGTGGGCACCTCACCCAGCAGATGTGAATTAGGAAATGGGGAAGTCCCAGGGATGCTGCAGCTCCCCAAATAATAATAATAATAAATAATAAATAAATAAATAAATAATAATAATAATAATAATGAAAAAAACCTCCTTTCCATAGGCATCTCACACAGGAGATGGGAATTGGGAAATGGGGAAGTCCCAGGGATGCTGCAGCTCCCCAAATGATAATAATAATAATAATAATAATAATAAATAATAATGATAATGAGAAAAATCCTCCTTTCTGTGGGTATTTCACCCAGCAGATGGAAATTAGGAAATGGGGATATCCCCAGGATGCTGCAGCTCCCCAAATGATAATAATAATATTATAATAATTATTAAATAATAATAAATAATAATAATAATGAAAAAATCCTCCTTTCTGTGGACATCTCACCCAGCAGATGGAAATTAGGAAATGGGGATATCCCCAAGATGCTGCAGCTCCCCTAACAATAATAATAATAATAATAATAATAATGAAAAAATCCTCCTTTCTGTGGGCATCTCACCCAGCAGATGTGAATTAGGAAATGGGGAAGTCCCAGGGATGCTGCAGCTCCCCAAATAATAATAATAATAATAATAATAATAATAATAATAATAATAATAATAATACTAAAGCTCCTGAAACTGCCAAAGGCTCAGCAAGAGACTAAAAAACCCAAATTTGATCATTCTGGCCTCTTCTGAGCCACATTTCTGCACCTTCTGCCTCAAATGGAATGGAAATAATCAAATCTTGCAGCACAAGAGAGATGACAAAATCAAGCTGAAGGCACAAGGAGCTCAGGGGGGTTTGGGACATAAATTTTGTGCCAAATTAACAAATCTTAAATTGGTTGGGAGGAGAATTCTCAGGTGTTTTGTGCTCACACTCCCTGCTCACCTGGGCAGCCTCTTTCCATCCCTCCACCATCCTCAGGCTCACGGGGATGAAGGAAATTTTCTTCTTTTTCACTTTTTCCTGCTCTTCATCATCATCATCATCATCATCTTCATCACTGGCTTCCTAAAGAGAGACCAGCAGGAGGGACTGAGGGAAGGTTTTTACACCTCCTGCCTGGCCCCAGCTCTGTCCTTCCCTAAGGAGGGAGGCAGGGCTGGGTTATTAAACCCTGTGGAAAGCAGGAATGGTTCAGGTGGGATATTGGGAAGAAATTCCTCTCTGGGAGGGTGGGGAAGCCTGGGAGTGTCCCAGCTCAGGGTTTGGAGCAGCCTGGGACAGTGGAAGGTGTTTGGGGTTGGAATTGGATGAGTTTTAAGCTCCTTTCTGACCCAAATAATTCAGAGTTGGAACTGAAACACAAACACTGACAGGGAATTGAGTCCAGCACCCCCAGCAGGTACCTCGAGGGTGTCAGGGGGTCTGTGCAGAGCCTCCTCCTCCTCAGAGCTGTCTGAGGCATCAAAATCCAGCAGTTTGCGGTCGTTCTCCTCCAAAAACTTATAAAATTCAGGGTCTCTGTCCTTCAGCCTGGAGAGCTGGTCCTTGTGCTCAGAGGCTTTTCCCTTTTTCCTGCTGGGAGAGGATTAATTGTTTATTCACTGCTCAAAGCTCTGCTGAGGCTGTAAGGAAAACATTTTAGGATTAAGAAATCTTGATAGCAAGAGACCAGATTGGGCTGAGACAGATGAAAACACCTGGAAAAAAAATCACAAATTTGTTTCTCAGCTCTTCAGAATTTCTCTGGTGACAGCACCATCTCCCCTGGGCAGCTCCTTCCAAAGCCTGACCACCCCTTTTCCATGGAGAAATTCCACCCTGAGTGTAACTGAGGCTGTTCCCTCTCCTCCTGCCCCTGTTCCTTGGGGAGCACAGCCCCACCTGGCAGAGAAAAAGCAAAAAGCTCCTTCCTGAGCTCCTTTTCTGCAGGTTGAGCCCTTTTCCAGCTCCTTCAGGTGCCTTTTTCTCACCTGCCTGGCCGTGCCTGCAGCCCCTGGGCTGATTTCACACTCTTCTGAAGGGCTGGGCTGCCTTTCTCCTTCTTCTTCTCTTCCTCCTCATCCTCCTCCTCCCAGCTGTTGTCATGCTCTGAGTCTGAGCCTGCAGCCAGGAATTCATCCAGGCTCAGATCTGCCAGCTTCCTGTGGGGGAGAAAGGAGTGTCAGGGGAAAAAGGAGTGTAAGAGGAGAAAGAAGAGTGTGAGAGGGGAAAGGGGAGTGTGAGAGGGGAAAGGAAAGGGTGAGAAAGGAAAGGAGAGGGTGAGAAAGGAAAAGAGAGGGTGAGAAAGGAAAAGAGAGGGTGAGAAAGGAAAAGAGAGTGTCAGGGGGGAAAGGGGAGTGAGAGGGGGGAAAAGGGAGTTTGAGAGGGGAAAGGAGAGTGTCAGGGGGAAAAGAAGAGGGTGAGAGGGGAAAAGAGAGAGTGTGAGAAGGGAAAAAAGCGTGTGAGGGGAAAGCGGGCTATGAAGGGGAAAGCAGCCCATGAGGGAAAAGCAGACTGTGAGGGGAAAGCAGGCTATGAAGGGGAAAAGCACCCCATGAGGGAAAAGCAGGCTACGAGGGGAAAGCAGCATGTGAAGGGAAAAGCAGGCTATGAAGGGGAAAAGCAGGCTACGAGGGGAAAGCAGCGTGTGAAGGGGAAAGCAGGCTATGAAGGAAAAGCAGCCCATGAGGGGAAAGCCCAGCCCGGCCCGGCCCGGCCCGGCCCGGCGCGGCGCGGCGCTCACCGCCTCCCGGGGGCCGCCATGCTGCCTCCTTCACGCGGCCGCCACTTCCGCTCCCGGCGTGCAGCGCGGCGGGGGCGTGGCGTCGGAAAACAACGCCCACAATTATGCAAATTATCCACTGCCACGCTTAGCCACGCCCCCCACAACACCGCTGGCCACGCCCTCTCGGCGTTGGCCCCGCCCTCTCCGGTTGATCCTTTAATTCTGGATATTCCGGGCCGGGATGGGCAGGGGAGGGGTTATCGCTCTTCTCCGCAGTGCAGAGGCCGTGCCGCCTGTGCTGTGCCCGGTCCTGGGCCGCCCAGCTCGGGAAGGGCCTGTGGGGTGCTGCAGTGGGTGCACTGGAAGGCATTGAGAGGCTGCAGTGTTTCCCTGGGGAGGATATTGGGGTTCAGTGTGTCCATTGGAAGGATATTGGGGTGCTCTGTGTCCACTGGAAGGGCATTGAGGGGCTGCAGTGTGTCCCTGGGGAGGATATTGGGGTTCAGTGTGTCCATTGGAAGTGCATTGAGAGGCTGCAGAGTATCCACTGGAAAGACATTGGGCTGCAGTGTGTCCTCTGGAAGGATATTAGAGTTTAGTGTATCCACTGGAAGGATATTGGGGTTCAATGAGTCCACTGGAAGGGCACTGAAGGGCTGGAGTGTGTCCACTGGAAGGACATTGAGGTGCTCTATGTCCACTGGAAGGATATTGGGGTCCAGTGTGTCCACTGGAAGGACATTGACAGGCTGCAGTGTGTCTGCTGGAAGGATACTGGGGTGCTGTGTGTCCACTGGAAGGATACTGGGGTGCTGTGTGTCCACTGGAAGATTATTTGGGTTGCAGTGTGTCTACTGGAAGAACATTGAGAGGCTGCAGTGTGTCCTTGGGGAGGATATTGAGGTGCTCTGTGTCTACTGGAAGGATATTTGGGTTCAATGTGTCCACTGGAAGGGCACTGAGGGGCTGCAGCGTGTCCAAAGAAGGGGAATGAATCCGGGGAAGGCTCTACACCACACATCCCATGAACAGCAGCCCAAGGGGCTGAGCCTGGAGAAAAGGAGGCTCAGTAAGGGGGACCTTCTCCCTCCCCACAAAAACCCAACAGGAGCCTGCAACAAGGCAGTGCTCGGTCTCTTCTTCATCGTAACAAATGACAGGACACGAGGAGAGAGTTTTCAGCTGTGCCAGGGGTGGCTTGAGGCTGGACATCAGGGGGAATTTTTCCATGGAAAGGGTGACCTGGGGAAGGGAAAGGAGAGTGTGAGGAGGTGTTGGAGTGCCCAGTGAGGTGTTGGAGTGCCCAAGGAGGTGTCAGAGTGCGCAAGAAAATGTCCAAAAGACTCCTGGAATTGACACCCACTGCTCTGTGCTGTGACAAGCCGGGGATCAGTCCCAGCTCGACCTCAATGACCCCAAAACTCTTTTCTTGCCTAAATTATTGTGGGACACCCCGCTCAGGCCACGCCCACCAAAATTAACCACGCCCCATCCTTAACCCCGCCCACCACATCCACGCCCACCAATCATTAACCACGCACCATCCTTAACCACGCCCCCATCCTTAACCCCGCCCCTTCACCCTTTGTGAGGCGCGCAGCACAGTGGGCGTGGCCATGATAACAAACCACGCCCCTTTCTCCGCTTAGCCCCGCCCCCGGGCTCTGGCCCCGCCCCCAGTGCCGGTACCGGTGCCGGGCCCGCGGCGGGGCCGGTTC
Source organism: Zosterops lateralis (assembly GCF_965231275.1). NCBI lineage: Eukaryota > Metazoa > Chordata > Aves > Passeriformes > Zosteropidae > Zosterops > Zosterops lateralis. The sequence continues at coordinate 6,961,914 of NC_139782.1, read as the reverse complement.
CGGCGGGTTCGGTGCGCTGGGCCCGCTCGGGGACACGCCGGGCCTCCCCTCGGGGTTATTCCGGGTGACGGAGGAGGCCGCAGCCCCCGGCCCGCCCCGGCTCCGGGAGCCCCTGCCCGCCCCCGGCCCGCCCCGGCTCCCCCCGGATCCCCCCGGTGCGGGGCCGAGCCCGCAGCAGCATCCCCCCGGCTGGGCCGTGGCTGCTCTGGAGCCGTGAGTACCGCGGGGCACGGCCCTGCCGCCTCTGCTCTGCTCTGCTCTGCTCTGCTCGTCCTCTCCGGCTGCTTCTTCCTCCCCTCTGCCGCTTCTTCTTCCTCATTGCCGCTTCATCCTCCTCTCTGCTTCTTCTTCCTCCTCTCTTCCTCTTCTTCCTCCTCTGTGTCTCCTCTTCTTCATCTCTGCCTCTTCTTCCTCCTCTGTGCCTCCTCCTCCTCCTCTGTGCCTCTTCTTCCTCCTCTCTGCTTCCTCTTCCTCTCTTCCTCTTCATCCTCCTCTCTGACTCTTCTTCTTCCCCTCTGCCTCCTCTTCCTCATCTGTGCCTCTTCTTCTTCCTCTGTGTCTCTTCTTCCTCCTCTTTCTCTCTGCTTGTCCCTCTTCCCAGGGGGGACAATGGCATGGGGGGACACTGGAGGGGTCACCGGGGATGGGGACACATCAGAGGAGTCACCAGGGATGGGGACAGGTCACTGGGAATGGGGACACACTGGGGATGGACACACCGCAGGGGTCACTGGGGATGGACACACCAGAGGGGTCACTGGGGATGGACACACCGGGGATGGGGACACACCACAGGGGTGACCAGGGGATGGGGACACACCACAGGGGTCACTGGGGATGTGGGACACACCACAAGGGTCACCAGGGATGGGGACACACCAGGGATGGACACACACCAGGGATAGACACACACCACAGGGGTCACCAGGGATGGGGACACACCAGGGGATGATACAGGGACCCCCAGAGGAGCCCCCTCTCCATCACTCCCAGCGCTGTTCCTGCTCATCCCTCCTTAGAGAACAACTTTTCTTTCATGGTACCCCTGCAGCACCTTCCGGGGGAGGGAACCACCAGCTCTGATCCCAAAGGTTTTTGGCACAACCGGTGTCATTTCCAAACATTTACGGGGGTTTGGAGCAGCCCATGCCCTTCCCCTCCTCTGTGGCCGCTCTCTCTGCATCAAACCCGGGCCCAGCAGCATCTCTGTGCCCTCCTTCCCTTGTCCTCTGCCAAGTCCTGCCGGGATCCTGTTGGGAAAGGGAAAAGCTGCAGCTCTGGAGCTCTGGGAGCTGCTGCAGACCTGGGCTGGCCTTGTCCCTGTCCCTTGTCCCTTGTCCCTGTCCCTTGCCCCTGTCCCTGTCCCCTGGGCTCAGTGCTGGCTGTGAAGGGCACAGGAAAAAAGTGTCTCCTCGGGTTTTCTGCAAACTTGTGGGGGCTCTGGGATGCAGCTTTTTTGTTTGTTTTATTTTGGTGGCCTCTGCAGTGGCTGTCAGGGCAGAGGGCTCTCCTTGAGCCACAGCATCACTGCTGGAGCTGGAGCTGGAGCTGGAGCTGGTCCCGGCAGGCTGGGCCAGGCTGGCAGCTGGGCTGGTTCTGCTGCCTGAGCAAAGGCTCCGTGTGCAGGGAACAGAGCCCTGGGCCTCGGCAGGGCAGGGGAAGGTGGCTGGTCCTGTCCCTGTCCCTTCCCTGTGCTGTCCCTGTCCCTTTCCTGTGCTGTGCCAGCCCTGTCCCTTCTGTGCCAGCCCTGTCCCTGTGTTGTCCCTGTGTTTTCCCTTCTTTGCCAGCCTTGTGCTGTCTCAGTCCTGTCCCTGTGCTGTCTCAGCTCTGTCCCTGCCCTGTGCTGTCCCTGTACTGTCCCTGCACTGTCCCTTCTGTGCCAGCCCTGTCCTTATGCCATCTCTCACCCCTGTCCCTGTGCTGTCCCCTCTCTGCCAGCCCTGTCCCTACCCTGTCCCTGTGCCATCTCAGCCCTGTCCCTGTGCTGTCCCTGTGCTGTCACTGCCCTGTCCCCTCTGTCCCTGCCCTGTCCCTGTCCTGTCCCTGTGCTGTCCCTGTGCTGTCACTGCCCTGTCCCCTCTGTCCCTGCCCTGTCCCTGCCCTGTCCCTGTGCTGTCCCTGCCCTGTCCCTGTGCCATCTCAGCCCTGTCCCTGTCCCTGCCCTGTCCCTGCCTTGTCCCTGTCCCAGCCCTATCCCTTCTATCCCAGTCCTCAGGGGCCGTGTCCTTGCTCTGCAGGGTCCCTGTGCAGGATCCCCTCTCTCCTGTCCCCCCCATCCCTGCTGTCCCCAGCCCTGTCCCTGCTGTCCCCCAGCCCTGTCCCTGCTGTCCCCCAGCCCTGTCCCTGCCCTGTCCCTGCTGTCCCCCAGCCCTGTCCCTGCTGTCCCCAGCCCTGTCCCTGCCCTGTCCCTGCCCTGTCCCTGCTGTCCCCAGCCCTGTCCCTGCTGTCCCCCAGCCCTGTCCCTGATGTCCCCAGCCCTGTCCCTGCCCTGTCCCTGCTGTCCCCAGCCCTGTCCCTGCTGGAGGGCTCTGCCGTGCTGGAGCTGATCCTGCAGTGATTCAGCAACACCTGGATGTTTCTGTGTCCCTTTTAGCACCTGGTTGGTTCCAGGCTCAGTGTTTTGGGGCTCACTGACTCCTCAATGCCCAGAAAACTTTTGATTTTCATCCCAGCACCCAAAACAAATCCCTCTCTGCACTCCCCTGCCCTCTACACCCCAAATTTCCCTCTCTCCTGACTGTGAACATCTGCTGGAAACCCTTTTTTATTCAGCACAGCAGTGAGTAAGAACTCGGGGAGACGTTGGGTGTAGAGCTCTGACTTTTTCCCTTCCTGAGCACTGAGTGATTAATGAATCACAGCAAAGAGCAGCTCATTCAGGAGCTGGCAGGAGGAACAGGCACCTGCTCTCTTGGCTCTGGGAGAGCCCAGCAGCCCCAACCCCATTTTTTCCACATTTTTTTCCCATTTTTCTCTAATCCAACCTATTTTTCCTCCAGTTCTGCAGTGCCCCACAGTGATTCTGTTACTGGGCCTTGGAGACCCCAGACCCCAAACCCATTTTTTCAATCTTTTTGCCTATTTTTTCTCTAATCCTCCTGAGCATCCTGAGGGGGCTGGGATGGGCCCTGGTGCCTCCTGCCAGCCCGGCTGGGGGTGCCAGGAGGATCTCTTTGTTCTCCAGAGCCTCCCCCAGCCCCTCCGTGCCAGGCACAGGCAGCACCATCTGCCCCTCTCAGGCCAGCCTGGGGCTCTGGAATGGAGTGGAAATGAGAGCAGGAGGACTCTGAATGCTGGAGACCTGCTGGGGAGGCTGGAGATCCACTGGGGAGGCTGGAGATGTGCTGAGGAGGCTGGAGATGTGCTGGGGAGCCTGGAGATCCACTGGGGAGGCTGGAGATGTGCTGGGGAGGCTGGAGATCCACTGGGGAGCCTGGAGATCTACTGGAGATGTGCTGGGGAGACTGGGGATCCACTGGAGATCCACTGGGGAGGCTGGAGATGTACTGGGGAGGCTGAGGAGGCTGGGGATCTCCTGGGGAGGCTGGGGATCCACTGGGGAGGCTGGAGATGTGCTGGGGAGGCTGGGGATCCGCTGGGGAGGCTGAGAATGTGCTGGAGAGGCTGGGGATGTGCTGGGGATCTCCTGGGGAGGCTGGGGATGTACTGGGTGCACAGGGTAGGGCAGTTGATGTGTGTGATGAGCTTTGGCACTGCCTGGGCTGTGACACCTCCTCTGGTGGCTGCTGGGGACTCTGGGGAGGGGAATCAGGACATGACCCACATTTCCAGCTGCTGCCAGAGCCACGGGGGCTCCTTTTGCTCAGATTTTTGATTTGTGCTTTGGCCTGTGGGAGCTGCAGCCCTGACCCCAGTGCAGGTTTTGCTGAATCCATTTCTCATTCCTTGGGAATTGAGCAGCCCCAAACCTCCCCCAGGCCTGGCTCTGACCACCAGGATGACCCAAATTTTGGGGCAGATGCCTCAGGATCCATTCCTCATTCCTTGGGAATTGAGCAGCCCCAAACCTCCCCCAGGCCTGGCCCTGACCACCAGGATGACCCAAATTTTGGGGCAGATGCCTCAGGATCCATTTCTCATTCCTTGGGAATTGAGCAGCCCCAAACCTCCCCCAGGCCTGGCCCTGACCACCAGGATGACCCAAATTTTGGGGCAGATGCCTGGGGATCCCTCAGCCGTGGAATTCTGCATTTGGAGCTGCAAAAAAGGGGAGACAAAAGCTGAGTTTGGAAGGGAGAAGGGGAGGATGAGGGTGGCCCTTCATCCCCTCTGAGATGTAAAAATATCCCAGAACCATTGAATGCTCCTTCCTCTTATTTTTTGGGGGAGAGTAAAAGCGATTTGGAGCTTCCAAACAAAACTAGCCAGTAGTAAAGTGGCTTTAATTAAGGAAAAATAGAGACCTGCAGGTTTATGGCAATGCAGGGAGAGGCTCAGAGCCCTCCTTGCCTGCAGCCAGCTCCTCTCTCTGTGCCTGGAGCTGGCAAAAGCCAAGAGTGCAGCTTTTCCCTGTCCTCCCCACCCCCTTTTTTTTGCCTCCACATCCTCCTCCTCCTCCCCTGGCAGCTTGTCACTTCTCTGCAGATGTCTAGACAGGAGGATTCAGTGCGTGGCAGTTATGCCTAATTCATTAAAAAAAAAAAAAATAAAAAAGAAAATAAAAAAGGCTGAACCCTCCTGGGAGCTCGGGGGATTCTCAGTCCTGCAGACTCAGCTCTGTCTGCTCTGCCTTGAGGCTCCCTGGCAGCAGATCCAGCCCTGCAGGAGCAGCGGGGGCTCAGCCAGGAAAGGCAGAGAAAAGGCAGGAGAGGAGGTTTTGGGAGGGTTTTTAATGGCTGGGTTGTGCTGCTTGTCCCTTCTCTCACCCCATTTCTGTGTTGTTGAGGGGTTCCAGCCCCTCTGGCACTGCCAGACCCCCAATTCCTGCCCCACTCTGCAGGCAGGGCTGGCTCCAGGAGGGAACAGCTCCCCTGTCTCCCCTGTCCCCTTGTCCCCCTTGTCCCCCCGTCCCCTGTGTCCCTTGTGTCCCTTGTGTCCCCCCTGTCCCCTTGTCCCCCTTGTCCCCCCTTGTCCCCCCTGTCCCCCCTTTTCCCCCTCTGTCCCCTCTGTCCCCTTGTCCCCCCTTGTCCCCCTGTCCCCTCTGTCCCCCTGTCCCCCCTTGTCCCCCTTGTCCCCCTTGTCCCCCTGTCCCCCCTTGTCCCCCTTGTCCCCCTTGTCCCCCTTGTCCCCCCTGTCCCCCTTGATCCCCCTGTCCCCCCTTGTCCCCCCTGTCCCTTGTCCCCCTGTCCCCCTGTCCCCTTTTCCCCCTTGTCCCCCCTGTCCCCCCTGTCCCTTGTCCCCCTTTTCCCCCCTTTTCCCCCCTTTTCCCCCCTTTTCCCCCCTTTTCCCCCCTTTTCCCTTTTTCCCCCTTTTTCCCCCTTTTTCCCCTTTTCCCCCTTTTTCCCCCTTTTCCCCCTTTTCCCTCTTTTTCCCCCTTTTCCCCCCTTTTCCCCCCTTTTCCCCCTCTGTCCCCCCTGTCCCTCCCAGACACAAAAACTCCCCATCCAAATCTGCCAACAACAACAAAAAACCCCTTTTTTTCCTGGGGGAAAGGACAAGCTGGGAATTCTCCCTGGAGGATCCTCTGTTGCCTGTTTATTGCTCAGCACACTCCTTTTCACTCCCAGCAAAATATGGGATTATTTTTATTTATTTATCTTTTTTTTTTGTGCCTGCAGAGAACAGAATCCCTTTGGGCAAGGAATCATTTGCATTAATTAACAGAGCTCTTATGCACAGCCACGCTCTGGTGAAGAGAAGCCAAACAAATCCTCCTTTTTTTTTTTTTTTTTTTTTAATTATTTTTGATTTTTTGGTTGTTTTTTTTTTTTGGTGTCACAACCTCAGAGTTATTCCAAGGGAAGCAGCACATCTGTCCCAGATGGGGCCACGCTGGTGCTGCCCACAAAAAGTGAATTTGTGCTTTTTTTTCCCATTTTTGGAGCTCTGGACACACTGCTCACTGTCTCCCATGTTGTTAATTGTTGTTAATTATATCCCACATCCCACTCATTTCCTTGGGGGGTGAAGTTGGAGGGAGGAAATGAGGAATATTTTGTGCTGCCAGCATGGAAAAAAATGACACTTACACAGTCAAGTTGTCAGGGTAAAAAGAGAGATATTTATTAATTTTTTTCACTCTGATTTATATAGATGATTGGGGATTGGATAATGAGGTTGACACCTCTCTGACCCCACTGGTTAAAATAAAAGTCCATCAATTGTCCTTCCTCCAGAGGGGAATGATAAACAATAAAATAGCAGTTTTTAAAACATCACTTTTGTTTATTGTTATTATTATTAATAATAATAATAATAATGAAAAAAACCTCCTTTCTGTGGGTATTTCACCCAGCAGATGTGAATTAGGAAATGGTGATATCCCTGGGATGCTGCAGCTCCTCAAATGATAATAATAATAGTAATTATTATTATTATTATTAATAATAATGAAAAAACTTGTTTCTATGGGCATTTCACCCAGCAAATGGGAATTAGGAAATGGGGATATCCCTGGGATGCTGCAGCTCCCCAAATGATAATAATAATAATAATAATAATAATAAATAATAATAATGAAAAAAACCTCCTTTCTGTGGGTATTTCACCCAGCAAATGGGAATTAGGAAATGGGGATATCCCTGGGATGCTGCAGCTCCCCAAATGATAATAATAATAGTAATTATTATTATTATTATTATTATTAATAATAATGAAAAAACTTGTTTCTATGGGCATTTCACCCAGCAAATGGGAATTAGGAAATGGGGATATCCCCAGGATGCTGCAGCTCCCCAAATGATAATAATAATAATAATAATAATAAATAATAATAATGAAAAAACCCTCCTTTCTAAGGGTATTTCACCCAGCAGATGGAAATTAGGAAAATAATAATAATTATAATAATGATAATAATAATGAAAAAAACCTCCTTTCTAAGGGCATTTCACCCAGCAGATATGAATTAGGAAATGGGGATATCCCCAGGATGCTGCAGCTCCCCAAATGATGATAATAATAAAATAATAATAATAATAATAATGAAAAAAATCCTCTTTTCTGTGGACATCTCACCCAACAGATGGGAATTGGGAAATGGGGATATCCCTGGGATGCTGCAGCTCCCCAAATAATAATAATAATAATATCAATAATAATGGTAATAATAATAATAATAATAATAATAATAACTCCTTTCTGTGGGTATCTCACCCAGCAGTTGGGAATTAGGAAATGGGGATATCCCCAGGATGCTGCAGCTCCCCAAATAATAATAATAATAATATCAATAATAATAATAATAATAATAATAATAATAAAAACCTCCTTTCTATGGGCATCTCACTAGGAAATGGGGATATCCTGGGGATGCTGCAGCTTCCCAAACATGGAAGGACAAGGCCACACTCTCACCCTGACCCTCTGCAGCTCTAACAGAGCAGAGATAATAATAATAACAATAATAATAATAATAATAATAATAATAATAATAATAAGGACACGGTGACATCAATGCCATCGTGCTGTCCCTGCTGGAAATCACCATCATTCCCTGCCTGAGCCCTCCCTGCTGCTGCCAGGAACAGGAGGAATCTCGTAACACCTCGTGGGATGTGACTAGAAAAGGGCACCACAGGCTTCTCCCAGCTCAGAAAACACATTTATTCATCTTTTTTTTTTATTTTTATATTTTCCTCCCCCGGATTCTGCTACGTGCTACAACTGCTCTTTAAAATAAAAAGGAAAAAAAAGGGAATAAGAGGTGGCAGAGCAGGCACGGGATGCTGGGTGGTTATTTTTAGGCTGATGCTGATGTGGAGGTGTGTGAGGAGGAGCTCAGGGGATTCTCTCTCAATGCGGGGGCAGCAAAATCTGATTTTTTTTTATCCCAACTGCCTTTTTTTCCTTCTGCTGCCTCCTCCTCCTTCCTCCTGCTGCTCACTCATCCCCTCCTCACCCTTCTGGCACAGAGAAAAGCCAAAGGATTTATTTTTTTTATATTTTTTTTGGAGCAGCCTGGATGCAAAACAGCACCAGGGAGAGGAGGAGGAAAAACTCTGAGTGAATAAATATTCCTTGATCACGGCAGGTTTTGTGTTTTTTTGGAATCACAGAATGGTTTGGGGTTGGGAAAGGACTCTAAAAATCATCTGGTTGCAAAGACAGGGATATAAATTCCACTAAATCAAGTCCCAGGGTGCTCTGAGCTCCATCCAGCCTGGCCAGAGATCCAGGGGAAGGCTGGAAATCTGGGAAATCCATTCCAGGGAAGAATTCCTTCCCCAAATAGAACCTCAATTTCCCTTCTTTGTTTGTGAACCAAGTGACATTTCCCCAGCAGGGGCTGCTCAGAGCTGTGGTGGTTCCCAAAGGGATCACCCAGGGCTGAATCCTGCATTGATTAATTCAGTTTTAACGTTCACATTTTTCCAGGTTCAGGTATAAACTCTGAGCTTCGTGTAAAGTGTGAGCAAGTTCTTATCACAGTCAGACAAAACAATCCTTTTCCAGCCCCAGGATCAAGGACAATGTGCAGCTTCAGGCCCAAAAAGTGCAAACAATGTAAATTGAAGGGAACAAACTGGGAGTTCATAAATTGAAGCTGGAATTGGGCAATTAATCCCAATGTGTAAATGGACCAAAACTTATAAAAGTGTGAAAACTCATGGCTGGTTGTCCATCATGGCCGGGCTCTTGTACTGCCCCAGGTGTATCCTGTGAAGGCCTTTGAATAAATACAGAATTATTTATACAGAATTCACAGAATTGCCAGGCTGGAAGAGACCTCCAAGGTGATCAAATCAAACTCACCTCAATTAAACCCTGGCCCTGAGTGCCACATCCAGAATTTTATTAAACACACCCAGGGATGGTGACTCCACCACCTCCCTGGGCAGACAATTCCAATACTTTATCACTCTTCCTTTAAATTCCTTTTCTTAATATCCAGCCTGTATTTCCCTTGGCTCAGCCTGAGGCTGTGTCCTCTCATTGTGTCAGTGCTGCCTGGAGAGAGACCAACCCCAGCTGAGCACAGGCACCTTTCAGGGGGTTGTGGAGAGTGATAAAGTCACCCCTGAGTCTCCTTTTCTCCAGGATAAACACCCCCAGCTCCCTCAGCTGTTCCTCACTGGGTTTGTGTTCCCAGCCCCTCACCAGCCTCAATGTCCATCCTGAACTGAGGGGCCAGAGCTGGACACAGCACTCAATGTCCATCCTAAACTGGACACAGCACTCAGTGTCCATCCTGAACTGGACACAGCACTCAGTGTCCATCCTAAACTGAGGGCCCAGAACTGGACACAGCACTCAGTGTCCATCCCATAACTGGACACAGCACTCAGTGTCCATCCCATAACTGGACACAGCACTCAATGTCCATCCCAAACTGCACACAGCACTCAGTGTCAATATGAACCTCATTTTCCACCTCACCATCCAACCACATCCACAATCCCTTCCCATCCCACCTCTCCCATCTCACCTTATCTCTTTACCCCCCCAAATTAACCCTTTATTTTCTCCCCTTTTTTTTTCTCCAGAGGCGGTGGGAAGGGGGCAGCCCCTCCCTTGCCCACCGCAGCCATGGAAGGAGGGGCTGTCCAGCTGCTGAACCGGGACGGGCACAGCATCTCCCACAACTCCAAACGGCACTACCACGACGCCTTCGTGTGCATGAACCGCATGAGGCAGCGGGGGCTGCTCTGTGACATCGTCCTGCACGTGGCCACCAAGGAGATCAAAGCCCACAAGGTGGTGCTGGCCTCGTGCAGCCCCTACTTCCACGCCATGTTCACAAGCAAGTAGAGTCCTCCTCTCTTCTTCTTCTTCTTCTTCCTTTCCCATCTGTTGTGGTTTGAAAGCAAAATGAATGAGAGGCTCCAAGTCAGAGATATAATTTAATAAGAAGAAAGGTAAAAATAAAATAAAATCAATGCAATAACACAAAGGAGCACTGCCAGAGTCAGAACACACCCTGAGCAGGGTGGGGGGAGCAGTCCAGGTGAGGGGCTCTTCCTGAAGCAGTGATCCCACAGAAAGGTCTGGGAGCTCTGCTCCTCTGGGAATCCAGTGGCTCAGGGCTGCTTGTCCTGTCCCAAATCCCAGATTCTCTCCAGGTGGGAATGCTTGGCTCCTCCCCCTGGGCATTGGGAGCATCTCCCAATGGGATGAGGAGTCGTGCAGTGGCTCCTTGATGGCCCATTAAACAGAGAGAGCTCCTGGAGGGAGTTCCCTGTGAGTCCTGGGCAAGGCATTGATGGGCCATGAGCAGAAGAGCCCAAAGGAGGGGCCTGGGAAAACACTGCCCCACCTGGTTCCAACAGCTCATGGGGATGGGGATGGGATAAATACTGTGTACACATCCTACACTGCAACGCAGGACACCATCCCAAAAAAAAAAAGGGTTTGGGAAATAGAGCTTTTCCCTTTCTTCAAAAATCTTTTCCTCGTCTTTTTGTTTTCATAAGAAAAAATCTTTTTTCCGAAAGCAAAAGTCCTCACAAATTTTTTGTCGTTGTTCTTGCTGTTCTGCACTTTTCATGTGTGATTTTTGTGAATGAGAACAGGAATAGTCCTTCTTCCTGCCTTTGTCATTTCTGTGAGCAGGAATATTCCTCATTTCACCCACTCCCCTGCCTTTTCATTTCTGTGAATGAGAACAGGAATATTCCTCATTTCACCTACTGCCTTGTCCTTTAATTTCTGTGAGCAGGAGCAGGAATATTCCTTGTTTCCCTCCCTTCCCTGATTCCCTCTGCCCTCAGCTCCCTGCACAGGATCCCTCCTCCAGTCCTGCTCCCCACTCCCCAAACCTGCACAGAAAAACCTCCCTGTGTTGGGGTGTGGATGAGGATTCATCATCCCTCTGTGAGGGAACAGCCCTGCTGAGGAGGGTTTTTTGTTGATTTTTGGTGTCCTTTGCCCCAGATGAGATGAGTGAGAGCCGCCAGACCCACGTAACCCTGCACGACATCGACCCCCAGGCTCTGGAGCAGCTGGTGCAATACGCCTACACCGCTGAGATCGTGGTGGGAGAGGGGAACGTGCAGGTAGGAGCCTTTTCCTGAACTCCCTTTATTCCACAAAGCTGTTCTGCACCACATTTCCCTCCTGGGGGACTCCTCTCTCTAGCTCCCAGCTGATCCTGTGGATGTGGCACTGGGTTTAGGGCTTCAGGGAGTTTTGCTGCTTCATTTTTTCAGAGCACTGTGCAGTTTCCAGCTCTGTCCCTGAGCACCTCTGTTCTCCTGGCCCCAGGGAGGTGTCACAGGTGTCCTTTCCCAGCTGTTCTTCACCTCCAAAACCAGGAATTCTCTGTCCTTTCTGTGTTTCTGTATCTAGAGGTGTTCACTAAACCCTCTCTGCTCGTTACTCACAGCAGGATGAGGGTGAAAATCTTTTTCTCTCCCTGGAAACTCCTGTTTTTTCCTCTCTCTTCTTTTCCCTCCTGCCAGACCCTTCTCCCTGCTGCCAGCCTGCTTCAGCTCAATGGTGTGAGGGACTCTTGCTGCCAGTTCCTGCTCAACCCTTTTCTGTACCACATTCTCCTCCTGGGGACTCCTCTCTCCAGCTGATCCTGTGGATGTGGCACTGGGTTTAGGGCTTCAGGGAGTTTTGCTGCTTCATTTTTTCAGAGCACTGTGCAGTTCCCAGCTCTGTCCCTGAGCACCTCTGTTCTCCTGGCCCCTGGAGGTGTCACAGGTGTCCTTTCCCAGCTGTTCTTCACCTCCAAAACCAGGAATTCTCTGTCCTTTCTGTGCTTCTGTATCTAGAGGTGCTCACTAAACTCTCTCTGCTCGTTACTCACAGCAGGACAAAGGTGAAAATCTTTTTCTCTTCCCTGGAAACTCCTTTTTCTCCTCTATTTTTCCCCCCTGCCAGACCCTTCTCCCTGCTGCCAGCCTGCTTCAGCTCAATGGTGTGAGGGACGCTTGCTGCAAGTTCCTGCTCAGCCAGCTCGACCCTTCCAACTGCCTGGGCATCCGTGGCTTTGCTGACACCCACTCCTGCAGCGACCTCCTCAAGTCTGCCCACAAATACGTCCTCCAGCACTTCGTGGAGGTCTCCAAGACTGAGGAGTTCATGTTGCTGCCCCTCAAACAGGTGAGGCTCCACCTGGAAGAGTGGTCTGGGTGTAGAAAAGCTTTTTCCTTTGCTCTGTCTGGGAGTGAAAAGCCCAAGGGGGTCTGTGCTAAAGGGGATGGGGGTTGTAGGCAGGTTCTGGGTTTTGGTCCCACTCTGTTCAGGCTGTGGGATGGTGTTACCCCTGCACTTTGAGGGGTAACATGTTGTGACGTGGGTGTGGACCCTCCCAGAGGACAGCAGGGCAGCAGCAGGGTCAAACATGGAAGATTTTTTTATTATCTGACTCCAATCTACTTGTATACACTTTTTACAGAGGGCCCAGATTGGCCCAAGGAGGTCACAACCTCCTGACCCCATTGGTCACTGTGGTCACTATGGTCACTGTGGTCACTATGGTCACTGTGGTCACTGTGGTCACTATGGGTCACTATGGTCACCATGGCCACTATGGTCACTATGGTCACTATGGTCACTATGGTCACTGTGGTCACTGTGGTCACTATGGTCACTATGGTCACTATGGTCACTGTGGTCACTGTGGTCACTATGGGTCACTATGGTCACTATGGTCACTATGGTCACTGTGGTCACTGTGGTCCCTACGGTCACTATGGTCACTATGGTCACTGTGGTCACTGTGGTCACTATGGGTCACTATGGTCACTATGGTCACTATGGTCACTATGGTCACTGTGGTCACTGTGGTCCCTACGGTCACTATGGTCACTATGGTCACTATGGTCACTGCGGTCACTATGGTCACTGTGGTCACCATGGTTACTATGGTCACTATGGTCCCTATGATCACTATGGTCACTGTGGTCACTATGGTCACTATGGTCGGTCACTATGGTCATGGTCACTGTGGTCACTGTGGTCACTATGGCCACTATGGTCACTGTGACCATCAGTCAAATTCTCTCTCAGAGAACAACTATGCAAAACATACATAAATTATAAGAATTACATAGATAAATTCTAAGAATACACATTGTTTACGTGAAGCAGCATGAGAATCAGGCTGCAAAGGTTCAAACACTTGAAAGCAAGAAAGTCAGGGGTGACAGGGTGGAGCTCTGTCAGCAGGATGAATCCTACAGGAAATAAGGATGGGAGGGTAGGACAGGGGGTGATTTTGGCCACTTGAGCCCTGAGCACACTGCCCTGGCTTTGGGAGCACAGCTCAGGGAATAACTCCTGGCTGCCCTGGGTGCACGACTGGGATGTTTAAATCAGCTCAGATAATGTTTCTTGCTGCTCATAATGTGGTGCCAGCGTGGCTCATCTCCTTGGGCAGGAGCAATTCCCAGTCCTGGCTGTGCATCACCCCCCCTGTGTGCTCCCTCAGCAGCATCAGACACCTCCCTTCACCCATTCCTGGGGCAGTGGGAGGGTGGCAGTGAGGGGAAGGTCCACATCTCCTCCTGCTGCAGCTCTGCAGGTGAAGGGACAGTTCTGGGAGCAGCCAGAGCTCCTGGGTCTGTCCCAGGAAATGTGAAATGTGGACAGGACAAATGCCAGCAGAGCCATCTCACTGACATCACTGACAGTGATGGGATTTGTCAGGCACTGCAGCAGCCTCAGCCACAGCAGAGGGGTCAGAGATGGCCCCACCAAGCTGCACCTGTTGCTTTTGGGGCACCCAGTTGGTGTTTGGGAGCCCCAGCATCTCCAGGAGGCAGAGTGGACACGAAAAGGACACTCAGTCAGTGTCAGGGAAAAAAAAGAAGAAAGTTTATTTTGGGTTTAGGGTTTAAATAGGTTTTGACACCTCTCTGACCCCACTGGTCAAACCAGAATCCATCAATTTGTCCTTCCCCCAGGAAGGAATGCTCAATTTACAAACATCACTTTATTTATGTTACAAAATGTAAAACATCAGAAGGCTGAAAAAAAAAAAAAATCAAAGCCACAGCAGAGCTCTGTTGGCGATTGAAGGAGAGATGGGGAGACTGACTATGATCAGAATCTGATTTTACTCAGGTTTTTCAAAAACTTATATACCATTTCAGTAAGGTTAATAATTTTTACTAATTATTTTATTATGAATTATAATTATAATTATAATTGTAATTATTTTACTATTATTTTAACAATAATTGGGTTAAAAGATCATCACAAACAACTTATTCATTTTTCAACATCTTCATTGTAGGGGGTTGATTGATTTTACTTCTGTAAGGAGATTTCTAATCCCATCTTCTCATAAGCTCAAAGTTCTGTTTGTCTTTGCTGGGGCATTTTAATCACTAGACTAGATATGCTAATTAAATCTGTCTCACTTTTGTGGATTCCCACATGGCTCTGGCACTGCTGGGGCTGGGAGCTGGGAGTGTCTCCTCTCCCCCCAGTGCACCCCAAGCAGCCCTGCCCTCCCCACCCTGCAGGTGCTGGACCTGATCTCCAGCGACAGCCTGAACGTGCCCTCGGAGGAGGAGGTGTACAGGGCTGTGCTCAGCTGGGTCAAACACGACACGGACAGCAGGAGACAGCACGTGCCCAGGGTGAGAGGGATGGGAATGGGGTGGGAGTGGGGTGGGATGGGGTGGGAGTGATGGGAAAGGGGTGAGAGTGGGCTGGGATGGGGGAGAGTGGGCTGGGAGAGAGGTGAGAGTGTTGGGATAGGGATGAGAGTGGGCTTGGATGGGGGAGAGTGGGCTGAGAGAGAGGTGAGAGTGTTGGGATAGGAGTGGGAGTGATGGGAAAGGGATGAGAGTGGGCTGGGAATGTGGTGGGAATGATGGGAATGGGGTGAAAATGGGCTGGGATAGGGGTGGGAGTGATGGGAATGGGGGAGAGTGGGCTGGGATAGGGGTGAGAGTGTTGGGAAAGGGGTGAAAGTGGGCTGGGATAGGGGTGGGAGTGCTGGGAAAGGGGTGAGAGTGGGCTGGGATGGGGGAGAGTGGGCTGGGAGAGAGATGGGAGTGATGGGAAAGGGGTGGGAGTGTTGGGAAAGGGGTGAGAGGGATGGGAAAGGGGTGAGAGTGGGCTGGGAGAGAGGTGGGAGTGCTGGGATTGAGGTGGGAGTGATGGGAAAGGGGTGAGAGTGTTGGGAAGGGGGTGAGAGGGATGGGAAAGGGGTGGGAGTGGGCTGGGAGAGAGGTGGGAGTGATGGGAAAGGGGTGGGAGTGATGGGAAAGGGGTGAGAGTGGGCTGAAAGGGGAGTGGGGGCGGATGAACATTTACAAAAACTAGGATACAAAAGTTATACAAAACTAAAAATCCCAATTCCACACCACTACAGTCACCTGTAATCCCCTTTCCTCCTCCAGCTCACGAAGTGCGTGCGGCTGCCACTGCTGAAAGGGGAACCCTTTCTATGACTTAAAGGGAAAGGGAGAAAAAACCCTTTATGTGACTTAAAGGGAAGGGGGGAACGCTTTATGTGACTTAAAGGGGGAACCCTTTATATGACTTAAAGGGAAAGGGGGAAAAAACCCCTTTATGTGACTTAACTACAGGTGTCTGTGAAAGGGGGATAGGAGTGGACGAACATTTACAGAAACCAGGATACAAAAGTTATACAAAACTAAAAAAACTCAATTCCACACCTGTAATCCCCTTTCCCCCCCCAGCTGATGAAGTGCGTGCGGCTGCCGCTGCTGAGCCGAGATTTCCTCATGAGCAACGTGGACACGGAGCTGCTGGTGAGGCACCACTCGGAGTGCAAGGACCTGCTGATCGAGGCCCTCAAGTACCACCTGATGCCCGAGCAGAGGGGGGTCCTGGGCAACAGCCGCACGCGGCCGCGGCGCTGCGAGGGGGCCAGCACCGTGCTCTTCGCTGTGGGTAAGGCCCTGCTGCCCCCCAAACTCCAAATCCACATCCCATAGGGTGTTTTTTAAACTGTGTTTGCTCTGTCAGAAGTCTGTTCAATTTTTAAATTTTTTTAAAATTTTTTTAAATTTTTTTAAAATTTTTTTTATGATGTGGATGAGGGTATTGAGTAAATTCGCGGATGACATTAAGCTGCGAGTCTGTGTTGATCTGTTGGAAGTGAGAATGGTTCTGCAGAGAGACCTGGAAGGGTTGGATGGATGGGCAGAGTCCAATAAATGAAGTTTAATAAATCCAAGCTGCGAGGGGGCCAGCACTGTGCTCTTCGCTGTGGGTAAGGCCCTGCTGCCCCCCAAACCCCAGATCCACATCCCATAGGGTGTTTTTTAAACTGTGTTTGCTCTGTCAGAAGTCTGTTCAATTTTTAAATTTTTTTAAAAATTTTTTAAATTTTTTTTTTTTAATTTTTTTTAATTTTTTTTTATGATGTGGATGAGGGTATTGAGTATTTAATTAGTAAATTCGCAGATGACAATAAGCTGGGAGTGTGTGTTGATCTGTTGGAAGGTAGAAAGGATCTGCAGAGAGATTTGGAACATTAGGCTGGATGGATAGAGTCCAATAAGATTAAGTTTAATAAATCCAAGTGCCAAGTCCTGCATTTTGGCCACAATAACCCCCTGCAGTGCTCTAGGCTGGGGATGGTGTGGCTGGACAGTGCCCAGGCAGAAAGGGACCTGGAGGTGACAGCAGCTGAAAATGAGCCAGGAGTGTTCCCTGGTGGCCAAGAGGGCCAATGGCACCTGGCCTGGATCAGGAATGGGGTGGCCAGCAGGAGCAGGGAGCTCATTCTTGTCCTGTACTCACCACTGGTGGGGCCACACCTCGAGGGCTGTGTCCAGTTCTGGCCCCTCAGTTTAGGATGGACATTGCGTGCTGTGTCCAGTTTACGATGGACACTGAGTGCTGTGTCCAGTTCAGGATGGACACTGAGTGCTGTGTCCAGTTTGGGATGGACATTGAGTGCTGTGTCCAGTTCAGGATGGACACTGAGTGCTGTGTCCAGTTTGGGATGGACACTGAGTGCTGTGTCCAGTTCAGGGTGGACATTGAGTGCTGTGTCCAGTTCAGGATGGACACTGAGTGCTGTGTCCAGTTTGGGATGGACACTGAGTGCTGTGTCCAGCTCTGGCCCCTCAGTTCAGGATGGACATTGAGTGCTGTGTCCAGTTCAGGATGGACACTGAGTGCTGTGTCCAGTTTGGGATGGACATTGAGTGCTGTGTCCAGTTCGGGATGGACACTGAGTGCTGTGTCCAGTTTGGGATGGACACTGAGTGCTGTGTCCAGTTCGGGATGGACACTGAGTGCTGTGTCCAGTTCGGGATGGACACTGAGTGCTGTGTCCAGTTCGGGATGGACACTGAGTGCTGTGTCCAGTTCAGGGTGGACACTGAGTGCTGTGTCCAGCTCTGGCCCCTCAGTTCAGGATGGACATTGAGGCTGGTGAGGGGCTGGGAACACAAACCCAGTGAGGAACAGCTGAGGGAGCTGGGGGTGTTTATCCTGGAGAAAAGGAGACTCAGGGGTGACTTTATCACTCTCCACAACCCCCTGAAAGGTGTCTGTGCTCAGCTGGGGTTGGTCTGTCTCCAGACAGCACTGACAGGAGAGGACACAGCCTCTGGCTCTGCCAAGGGAAATACAGGCTGGGTATCAGGAAAAGGATTTTATGGAAAGGATGATAAAGTATTGGGATGGTCTGCCCAGGGAGGTGGTGGAGTCACCGTCCCTGGGTGTGTTTAATAAAAGCCTGGATGTGGCACTGGTTTAGTTGATATGTTGGGGCTGGGTTAGACTCAATGACCATGAAGCTCTCTCCTAACCCAGTAACTCAGTGATTGTGTGGTTCTCTTTGCCCTCCCCGAGCAGGTGGAGGGAGCCTGTTTGCCATCCACGGTGACTGCGAGGCGTACGACACGCGCACGGACCGCTGGCACATGGTGGCCTCCATGTCCACGCGCAGGGCGCGCGTCGGCGTCGCCGCCATCGGGAACAAGCTCTACGCCGTGGGAGGGTAAGGGGGCCACGGGATGGGCCAGGGGCTGCTCTGGGCAGCAGGGACTCCCTCATGGGAGTGTGAACCTTCCCTGGGGTCAGTGGGATCTCTGGGGCAGCCATGGAACAGCCCCTGTGATTTGGGGGTCACTCTGCCTCCTGAGCTTGGGGTATTTTCATCCTGTTTCCCTTAGAATCCAGACTGGTTTGGGTTGGTCGCCCTGATCTTTAGTCTTCTGATGATTGTTGACATATTTCTTCTGGAGTATCTCAAAAAAAAGTAGATTGTTTATATATTTCTTTGTGATGGACTTCTGAATTGACCATTGGGGTCAGAGAGGTGTTCCTCTCATCTACCAATCCTTGACCAAAGTCCAAATCCTATTTAAACTCCAAATCATAATAAACTGCCCCTTATTTTCCTCACTTCAGCCTGATGGTGAATGTGTGGTTCTTTCGTGTCCCTGACAGCGACAGGTGTCACAATAAGACACAAAATAAAGGTGTTTGACTCCAGTCAGGAGGGCAGTAGAAATCAGAAGGTTTTATTTACAATTCATTCAGCCCTTTTATAACATGCTAAAAAGACATGTTATTTGTCCATAGGGCTGACACTCTCCCATTGGCTCAGTAACAGAAATAGCAAACAACTCCTGTTGTTATGGGAGGGGAATATTGTTTACACAAGGTTGCTTTGGGGAAAAAAAGAAAAAAACTGTTGAAAAGTTTCATTTGGGAAGAGCTCAGCAATTCTCAGGCTCAGAAAATATCAAGTGCACAGCTATGGAAATGCCCCTTCCCTGCACTGTGGGGGCTCACTCTGCCTCCTGAACTGGGGCATTTCCCTCAGAATCCCAGCCTGGTTTGGGTTGGAACCTCAAACCCCATCTCATCCCACCCCTTGCCCTCCTTCCATCCTTCCACCTTCCACCATCCCATTTTTCTCCAAACCCCATCCAGCTTGGACCCTCCCTGAGATGTGGAGCACCCAAAACTTCTCTGAGCATCCTCTTCTCCCCCTGCAGCTACGACGGGACCTCTGACCTGGCCACGGTGGAGTCCTACGACCCTGTCACCAACTCCTGGCAGCCCGAGGTGTCCATGGGCACCAGGAGGAGCTGCCTGGGTGTGGCAGCTCTCCACGGGCTCCTCTATGCTGCTGGAGGGTACGATGGGGCCTCGTGCCTCAACAGGTAAGGACTGCCTTGCTCCAGCCCTCCCTGCTGCTGTGTGCACTGTGCTGGGAGCTGGGAGCCCTGCTCTGCCCTTTCAGGGGAGGTTTTGCAGCCCAGCTCCTTCTCCCAATGGAAAAAAAAAACATTTTGTAGCCCTGTGTCAGCTCCCTGTTCCATTCTCCTGTTTATCTCCAACTCTTTTGGGAGCTGCATGTCCCAGAGCTGTGACCTGGGTTTTTCCAGTGTCTCACCTTTTGTCCCTGTGTCCCTGCCTGCTGCTGTCCCCTTCAGGGGAGGTTTTGCAGCCCAGCTCCTTCTCCCAGTGGGAAAAAAACCCCATTTTTGGTGAGCCCTGATGGCCCATTAACAGGAGATAAGGAACACTGTGATGATGTCATGTGTGATGTCATTGGTGAGCCCTAATTGCCCATAAACAGGAGATAAGGAACACTGGGATGATGAAATGTGTGATGTCACTGGTGAGTTTTAATGACCCATTAACAGGAAATAATGAACACTGTGATGATGTCATGTGTGATGTCATTGGTGACCTTTAATGGCCCATTAACAGGAGATAATGAACACTGAGATGATTAAATGTATGATGTCATTGGTGACCTTTAATGGCCCATTAACAGGAGATATTCCCATTGGGGTATTGGAAAACTGAGCAGAGATAAGGAACAATACCCCACTCAGTTTTTAACAGCTGGCTTATTATCAGGGAAGGCAGTTACCTCCTTCCTTCTGGAGTTACAACAGATAAGAAAAAAAAACCTTTGGCCACCTCTTTGTTTTTTGGTCAAGTCCACTTTAAGTATCCAACACTTCGTCTCCTTAATAACTTACGTGGGGAAAAAATTCTTTAAAGTAAAAAAGGAGCAAACCAAACCCCCAACACTATCCCCAGCATGTCCCAGAGCTGTGACCTGACCTTTTCCCAGTGTCCCACCTCTGTCCCTGTGTCCCTGCAGTGCAGAGAGGTACGACCCCCTGACGGGCACCTGGACCTCCATCGCTGCCATGAGCACCCGCCGGCGCTACGTCCGTGTGGCCACCTTAGGTGGGTGCTGCTCTGGGGGGCTTTGGGGGGTCCTGGGCAGGCTCTGGGGGGTTCTTTTCATTGCTCTGCTCCAGTTCCTGCCCCCCTCTGCCACATCCTGATGTGCTCCCTGTCTGTGCCCTGCTCAGATTTAGTAATTGGGGTTTGTCACACACTGGGGGAAATTCGTGAATTGTTCCCTTCTTGTTTGGGGATGTGGGTGATCCTCTGGGGCAGCTCCTGAGGGGACCCAAAAAATTGTTCCCTTTTGGTTTTGGGGATGTGGGTGATCCTCTGGGGCAGCTCCTGAGGGGACCCAAAAATTGTTCCCTTTTGGTTTTGGGGATGTGGATGATCCCCTGGGGCAGTTCCTGAGGGGACCCACAAATTGCTCCCTTCTGGTTTGGGGTTGGCTGTGGATGATCCCCTGGCCCCGGAAAGGAAGGGACAGCCTGATTAATCCTTGGCTGATTAATCCTTCCACAAAAATCCTGCGTTTTTTATGGAAAGGAATCAGTTCTTCTGAACAAGGAGGATTGCCTTGCATCCTCCAGGTAATTTGGGTATTAATTAACTAACTAATTAATTACTTTTTTACTTAATTAATTTTTTTGTATTGATTTTTATTTAATTTTTTATTTTTAAAATTATTTATTAATTTTTTGGGTATTAATTTTTAAAATTTATTTGCCTTTTAATTTGAACGCTACTACTTTACATCCCTTTATTTTTTTTTTACACTGTGTTTGGTATTCCTCATCCCCTCCGCTCTCGATTAATTAATCCTGATTGATTAATTAATTAATTAATTAATTAACCCACACCCTTCCTATGGGAGCAGGAAAATCCTTCTAGTGACCATCCCAGCCCCTGGAGCTGGATCCCCCTGGGGATCCTCCCCACCTGTCCCAGTGTCCCCGTGCCTGTCCCCTGCCCTGTTCTCTGCTTTCAGCTCTCCCTGCTGACTCAGAGCTTCCCTCCCTTCCATCCCCAGCTCCCTCTGAGCCTGCCTGGCATTCCCCTGCTCCAACCTCCTCCTCTAAAAATACCCCGGGGCTCCAGAGGGGAGCCCAGGCAGATCAGTGACCAGGAGGTCAAAAAAGCAGCAGGAGTTTCTCTGGGAAGTTTTTTCCTGATGGATATTTCACACCAATCCTGCTGGAAGGGGAGGGAGGGGCTGCCTGGGGCAGTGGAGGCTCAGCCTGGATCTGTGTGGTCACCTCAGGAGTGTCACCGGTGTGGTCACCTCAGGAGTGTCACCGGTGTGGTCACTTCAGGAGTGTCACCTGTGGTCAGGCCCAGCCTGGACCTGTCTGGGCACCTCATTAGTGACACCTGTGACATTTTGGGGGCTGTGGTGGCCCAGGGACATGTCTTTAGCTCATCCCTGTCCCTCTGTGTGGGTGTTTTTGCCCAGGGACGTGTCTTTAGCTCATCCCTGTCCCTCTGTGTGGATGTTTTTGCAGAAGGGAACCTCTATGCAGTCGGGGGCTACGACAGCTCCTCTCACCTGGCCACGGTGGAGAAATACGAGCCCCAGGTAAATAAATAACAGGGGAGATTTTGGGTGATTCTTCTGCTTCTCCTCTCTTCAGGTGTTGTGGAAGATGAATCAGGGAAAGCTTATCAATATGATTGCTTAGCAAAAGATTCTGAAAATATGAAAGTTGTAATTGAAATAAAAATGGAAGCTTCTTTTGAGTTGTAGGATGTCCAGCTCTGGGATCTCAGTTTAGGATGGACACTGAGTGCTGTGTCCAGTTCAGGATGGACATTGAGTGCTGTGTCCAGCTCTGGGTGTCCAGTTTAGGATGGACATTGAGTGCTGTGTCCAGTTCAGGATGGACATTGAGTGCTGTGTCCAGTTCAGGATGGACATTGAGTGCTGTGTCCGGTTTGGGATGGACATTGAGTGCTGTGTCCAGTTCAGGATGGACACTGAGTGCTGTGTCCAGTTTAGGATGGACATTGAGTGCTGTGTCCAGTTCAGGGTGGACATTGAGTGCTGTGTCCAGTTCAGGATGGACACTGAGTGCTGTGTCCAGTTCAGGATGGACATTGAGTGCTGTGTCCAGTTCAGGGTGGACATTGAGTGCTGTGTCCAGTTCAGGATGGACACTGAGTGCTGTGTCCAGTTTAGGATGGACATTGAGTGCTGTGTCCAGTTCTGGGTGGACACTGAGTGCTGTGTCCAGTTTAGGATGGACACTGAGTGCTGTGTCCAGTTCTGGGTGTCCAGTTCAGGATGGACACTGAGGCTGGTGAGGGGCTGGGAACACAAACCCTGTGAGGAACAGCTGAGGGAGCTGGGGGTGTTTATCCTGGAGAAAAGGAGACTCAGGGGTGACTTTACCACCCTCTACAAGTCCTCTCCACTCTGGTGCTCTCCTGAACCAGCCAGCAGAGATTCCTCCTGAGAGGGAGCAAAGTAACCCAAAAATAAAGATTTTCACACCAAGAGCTGCACGATCAGAGCAGGGCTGACGTGGCAGGGAATGTGTGAGAGATGTTGAGTGTCTGACGTGTTCCCTGTGCCCAGATGAACACCTGGAGCCCCATTGCCAACATGCTGAGCAGGAGGAGCAGCGCTGGCGTGGCCGTGCTCGAGGGGATGCTCTACGTGGCCGGGGGCAACGATGGCACCAGCTGCCTCAACTCCGTGGAGCGTTACAACCCCAAATCCAACACCTGGGAGAGCGTGGCCCCCATGAACATCCGCAGGTGAGGGGGCTCTTGGTGCTGTTTGACACCACAGGGACACAAACTCTGAGGTTCAGAAGGCTGAGATTATTTTTGGGATGTGTCTCCCTTTTATCCCATTTCACACAGACCAATCTGATTGGTGACACAAAGGCAAAACCTCTTCACTCACATTGGGCAGAGCAGAGGGACAGCAAGGAGAAGTCCCTCCTGGGGTGTTTGTAGGGAAAGGAATGAATAACAAAGTTAGAGTTACAAAATACTTCTCCTGTTTACAGAAAATTCCCTTGGAAAAAAAATTTCTAAAAGCCAAAACACCTCAGGCACAGAGCCAGAGGTCTGGGCAGGACCCCAACAGTTCATTTTCATGGGGTTTTTATGGCATTCTGGAGCTCTGGGCAGGTCCCTGCAGTGCTGTGCCCCAACAGTTCATTTTTGTGGGGTTTTTGTGGGGTTCTGGAGCTCTGGGCAGATCCCTGTGGCACTGTACCTCAAAAGTTTTTTTCCATGGGCTGTTTATGGGGCTCTGGAGCTCTGGGCAGATCCCTGACTCTTTGTGCCCCAAAAGTTCATTTTCACGGGATTTTTGTGGGTTTCTGGAGCTCTGGGCAGATCCCTGTGACACTGTACCCCAACAGTTCATTTTCACGGTGCTTTTATGGTGTTTTTATGCCATTCTGGAGCTCCAACCAGACCCTTACATCTCCAATCTCCCCCTCCACCCACCTCCCCATCCCTGTATTCCCTCTCCTCCCAGGAGCACCCACGACCTGGTGGCCATGGACGGGTGGCTTTACGCCGTGGGGGGCAACGACGGCAGCTCCAGCCTCAACTCCATCGAGAAATACAACCCCAGGACCAACAAGTGGGTGGCGGCTTCGTGCATGTTCACCCGGCGCAGCAGCGTCGGGGTGGCCGTGCTGGAGCTGCTCAACTTCCCCCCGCCCTCGTCGCCCACCCTCTCGGTGTCCTCCACCAGCCTTTGACAGCCAGGGGACAGCGGG
>NC_139782.1:6922575-6937808 GCF_965231275.1 Zosterops lateralis | reverse complement strand
TATTTCCTAGCAAGGATTTCCTATTTCCCAGTGAGGATTCCCTATTTCCCAGTAGGAATTTTCTATTTCCCAGTGATGATTTCCTATTTTTTCCCCGTGGGATTTCTTATTTCCCACTGGGATTTCCTATTTTTCCCGGTGGGATTTCCTATTTTTCCCAGTAGGAATTTTCTATTTTCCCAGTGATGATTTCCTATTTTTCCCAGTAGGAATTTCCTATTTTCCCAGTGAGGATTTCCTATTTTTCCCAATGAGGTTTTCCTATTTTTTTCCCAGTGAGGATTTCCTATTTCCCGGCTGGGATTTCCTATTTCCCACTGAACCCCAATTTCCCACACTGGTGTGGATTATCCTGGTTTTCTGTGGGATCTGAGGCAGGAACTGGAAGGGAGATCCCAACAGAGAGCTCCCAGCATTTCCCAGTAACACCAGTGAGAAACTGGGACAGGGAGAAACTGGGACAGGGAGAAACTGGGAGAGGGAGAAAAGGGACAGGGAGAAACTAGGAGAGGAAAGGGACAGGGAGGAAAGGGACAGGGAGAAACTAGGAGAGGAAAGGGACAGGGAGGAAAGGGACAGGGAGAAACTAGGAGAGGAAAGGGACAGGGAGGAAAAGGGACGGGGAGAAAAGGGACAGGGAGAAATAGGGACAGGGAGAAATAGGGACAGGGAGGAAAGGGACAGGGAGGAAAAGGGACAGGGAGAAACTGGGAGAGGAAAGGGACAGGGAGGAAAGGGACAGAGAGGAAAAGGGACAGGGAGGAAAAGGGACAGGGAGGAAAGGGACAGGGAGGAAAAGGGACAGGGAGGAAAGGGACAGAGAGGAAAAGGGACAGGGAGGAAAAGGGACAGGGAGAAAAAGGACAGGGAGAAAAAGGACAGGGAGAAACTGGGAGAGGGAGGAAAAGGGACAGAGAGGAAAAGGGACAGGGAGGAAAAGGGACAGGGAGGAAAGGGACAGGGAGGAAAGGGACAGGGAGGAAAGGGACAGGGAGGAAAAGGGACAGGGAGGAAAGGGACAGAGAGGAAAGGGACAGGGAGGAAAGGGACAGAGAGGAAAGGGACAGGGAGGAAAGGGACAGGGAGGAAAAGGGACAGGGAGGAAAAGGGACAGGGAGAAAAAGGACAGGGAGAAAAAGGGACAGGGAGAAACTGGGAGAGGGAGGAAAAGGGACAGAGAGGAAAAGGGACAGGGAGGAAAAGGGACAGGGAGGAAAGGGACAGGGAGGAAAAGGGACAGGGAGGAAAGGGACAGAGAGGAAAAGGGACAGAGAGGAAAGGGACAGGGAGGAAAAGGGACAGGGAGGAAAGGGACAGGGAGGAAAGGGACAGAGAGGAAAAGGGACAGAGAGGAAAGGGACAGGGAGGAAAGGGACAGGGAGGAAAGGGACAGGGAGGAAAAGGGACAGGAGAAAAAGGGACAGGGAGGAAAAGGGACAGGGAGGAAAGGGACAGGGAGGAAAAGGGACAGGGAGGAAAAGGGACAGGGAGAAAAAGGGACAGGGAGGAAAAGGGACAGGGAGGAAAAGGGACAGGGAGGAAAGGGACAGGGAGGAAAAGGGACAGGGAGGAAAGGGACAGGGAGGAAAGGGACAGAGAGGAAAGGGACAGGGAGGAAAGGGACAGGGAGGAAAAGGACAAGGAGAAAAAGGGACAGGGGGAAAAAGGGACAGAGAGAAAAGGGACAGGGAGAAAAAGGACAGGGAGAAAAAGGGACAGGCAGGAAAGGGACAGGGAGGGAAAGGGACAGGGAGGAAAGGGACAGGGAGGAAAGGGACAGGGAGAAACTGGGAGAGGAAAGGGACAGGGAGGAAAGGGACAGGGAGGAAAGGGACAGGGAGGAAAAGGGACAGGGAGGAAAGGGACAGGGAGGAAAGGGACAGGGAGGAAAGGGACAGGGAGAAACTGGGAGGGGGAAAAAAGGGACAGGGAGAAAAGGGACAGGGAGGCAGCCAAGGCAGAAATGAACCTCTCTGGGAATATCTGCAGGATTTTTGTGGATCCATCCCCATCCAGGAGGAGCTGCCAGGGTTGGGTTTGCTCTTTGTGCTCTCTGTGAACACCCAGGCTCTGATTTTAGGGGCACAGATGAGCCAAGCTGAGCAAAGAACTATAAAAAAATCAAATAAACCAACAAAAAGCCAACAAAAGTGCCGCAAATTCCTGTTCCTGTTCTCCCAGGCTTTATCATCCCTCGGCTGGGCTGGGATGACTCGAAAGCCCGTGACAAATTCAGTGTCCTGGCTTCCTTTTTTCTGGGCAGGATTCACCCTGTCTCAGCCTGGCTCTGTGTTTCCATGTGTGTTTTAAAGGTTTTTTTTTCTTTTTTTCCCCTTCTCTCCATAGACAAAACAGCAAGAAAAAGCTGCCCAGCTTTTTTGGGATTGATGGGAGCCAGGAGAGAGACACGACCACGGATAAAATCCTGCAGTATATTCCAGCAAAGGCGAGTTCCAACAGCTCCAGCCCCTTCCCTGCTGCTCCAGGGGTTTATTCCCACCCACCCTTTTATTCCCACAGATTTATTCCCACACATTTATTCCCACCCGTTTATTCCCACACATTTATTCCCATACATTTATTCCCACCTGTTTATTCTCACCCATTTATTCTCAACGATTTATTTTTACCCATTTATTCCCACCTATGTATTGTCACCCATTTATTGTCATCCATTTATTGTCACCCGTTTATTCCCACCCGTTTATTCCCACACGTTTATTCCCATCCATTTATTCTCACCCATTTATTCCCACCTATTTACTGTCACCTATTTATTTCCACCTATTTATTGTCACCCATTTTTTTTACCCATTTATTCCCACCTATTTATTCTCACCTGTTTATTCCCACCCTTTTATTTCTACCCATTTATTCCCACCTATTTATTGTCACCCATTTATTCTCAACCATTTATTTTTACCCGTTTATTCCCACCCGTTTATTCCCAGCACAGCACTTGGAAAAGGACCTTGGGTTTGGGTCTGTCCTAAAGAGATCCCAGGAAGGGATGAGCCATTCCCAGAGATGAATTCCCTGCTCAGGGTGGCCCTGAAGGTGTGGAGGGGACCTGGCTCAGGCAGGGGGACATGGGGACATGAGGACACAGGGACATGAAGGACATGGGGACATAGGACATAGGGTCAGGGGGATGTGGGGACATGGGGATATAGGGACATGGGAATATGGGGACATGAGGATGTGGGGATATGAGGATGTGGGGACATGGGGACATAGGACATAGGGTCAGGGGGACATGGGGGCATGGAGACACTGGGACATGGAGACATGGGAACATGGGGATATGGGAATGTGGGGACATGAGGATATGGGGCCAGGGGGACGTGGGGACATGAAGGGCATGGGGATATGGGGACATCAGGTGTGGGGACATGGGGTATAGGGACATGGGGACATGAAGGGTATAAGGACATGGAGACATGGGGACATAGCACATAGGGTCGGGGGACATGGGGGCATGGGGACATGGAGACATGAGGACATGGGGGCATGAGAACATGGGAACATGGGGACATGGGGATATAGGGACATTGGGATATAGGGACATGGAGACATGAGGACATAGGAACGTGGGGATATGGGAACGTGGGGACATGAGGACATGGCATCAGGGGGACATGGGGACATGGGAACAGGGGGGCATTGGGATATAGGGACATAGGGATATGGGGGTATGTGGACATGGGAACATGGGGACATGAGGATGTGGGGATGCGGGAACATGGGGACATGGGGATGTGAAGACATGGGAACATAGATATATAGGGACATGGGAACATGAGTACATGGGGTCATGGGGACCTAAGGATATGGGGACATGAGGATATAGGGACATGGGGACATGAGGACATGGGGACATGAGGAGTTTGGGACTAAAAGAGAGGGGATCCCTCAGGGAGTTTGGGGTAAAAGAGAGGGAATCTCTTGGGGAATTTGGGACTAAAAGAGAGGAGATCCCATGGAGTATTTGGGATAAAAGAGAGGGGATCCCTCAAGGAGTTTTGGGGTAAAAGACATGAGGACATGAGGACATGGGGACATGAGGTTAGGAGGACATGGGGACACCTTTGCTCTGGTTCTTTTGTTTCTGGGTCGCCTGTAAGGAGAGGGAAAAGCCGAGCTGTGGCGGGTGAGGTGATTCATTCCCACGGCAGAGTCTGGCGGGGCAGGAGCGGATTAACAACCAGCCTGGGAAGGGATCAGGAAGGGCGAGGCTGCCCCGGGCACGGCCCGGCCCTGTGGCCACAATTCCCCTTTTTCCCAGCTCGGGAAAAGCAGAGAAACCCCCCGAGGGTTTGGTGGGTCCTGCTGGGTGGGCCAGGAGTGAAGGTGGAATTTTTTGGAGGGAGGATTTAGGGGGGGAAGGGGAAACTGAGGCACGGCAGAGGGAATTCCAGGGAAAGGCTCCCTGTGGGAATCAGCTGGAGACAAAGGTCAGACAGCAAAAAACAGGTCCCAGATGGATCCTGGGGAATCAGGATGAGCTGTCAGTGTGAGTGGATCAAAAATCCTGGCAAAAGTCACCAGGAGATCATTCCCACCTCCCTGGGAACTCCAGGGATGGAGGGAAGGAGGATGGAGCAGGATTTTTACCCCCTGACCTGGGGCAGAGGGGATGCAAATCCTGGCTCAGCCACAATCTCCCTGTGGGAATCGGCTGGAGACAAAGGTCAGAGAGCAAAAAACAGGTCCTGGATGGATCCTGGATGTGTCCCTGGGGAATCAGGATGAGCTGTCAGTGTGAGTGGATCAGAAATCCTGGCAAAAGTCACCAGGAGATCATTCCCACCTCCCTGGGAACTCCAGGGATGGAGGGAAGAGCAGGATTTTATCCTTTACCCCCTGACCTGGGGCAGAGGGGATGCAAATCCCAGCTCAGCCACAACGTCCTTGTGGGAATCAGCTGGAGACAAAGGTCAGACAGCAAAAACCGAGTCCTGGATGGGCCCTGGATGTGTCCCTGGGGAATCAGGATGAGCTGTCAGTGTGAGTGGATCAGAAATCCTGGCAAAGATCACCAGGAGATCATTCCCACCTCCCTGGGAACTCCAGGGATGGAGGGAAGAGCAGGATTTCACCCTTTACCCCCCAACCTGGGGCAAAAACTCCCAGCTCAGCCACAATCTCCCTGTGTGGCCTGGAGGAATCCTGGAGCTTTTCCCTTCTCCCTCTCCCCCCTGATTTTTTTTTTCTTTTTTTTGGAGCAGCCAGAGCTGGGTGAGGAGCAGAACCACCTCCAACCCCACAGGAGGTGGCATCACCCTAACCCTGACTGGGACAAGTGACAATGACATCCCTGAACCCTGCCCTGATTCCCACACCCCCATTAACAGCCAAGGAGGGGAGGATTTGCCCCCAAAGCCGCTCCTTTGGTGTTTTTCACACAAACCAGCAGCTCCAGGAGCCCCGGGGGTTGAGAGCTGAGAGCTCAGAGTTTTTCCTGCTGCTGATTCACCCGGGGGCTGCAGGGGCTGAGCGGTTAATGAGTAACTTGTTCTACCTGTAGGGTGAGAAAACATGTTGGGGCATTTCACTGAACCCCAGGAGAGGGAGAGGGTTTGGAGGGATGGGCAGTGCTGGGATAACGGGAATGGGGCTGGAGGACGATTCCAGACAGAGGGAAAAACTTTTTAGCCAGGATTTTTTGAGCTTTGGCTGAGGCATCCCCATGGGTTGGGAGATGGAAGGGCAGCAGATTTCAGGGTTGTGGTCACGTTAGGAAAAAGTTTTTTACAGAAGTGGTGATAAAATATTGGAATTGTCTGCACAGGGGAGGTGGTGGAGTCACCATCCCTGGAGGTGTTTAAATAAAGACTGGATGTGGCACTGGGTGCCAGGGGTTAGTTAAGATGTTGGGGATGGAATGGGCCTGATGATTTTGGAGCCAGGTGAATTATTAGGAAAAAGTTTTTCCAGCCTGGTGAATTATTAGGAAAAAGGTTTTTATAGAAAGGATGATAAAGGACTGGAATTATCTGCCCAGGGAGGTGGTGGAGTCACCATCCCTGGAGGTGTTTAAATAAAGACTGGATGTGGCACTGGGTGCCAGGGTTTAGTTAAGGTGTTGGGGCTGGGATGGACTTGATGATCTTGAAGGTTTCTTCTAACCTGGTGAATTATTAGGAAAAAGCTTTTTACAGAAAGGGTGATAAAGGACTGGAATTGTCTGCCTGGGGAAGTGGTGGAGTCACATCCCTGGATATGTTTAATAAAAGACTGGATACACACTTGGTGCCACTCAGTTGAGGTGTCAGGACTGGGATGGACTTGATGATCTTGGAGGTCTCTTCCAACCTGGTGAATTATCAGAAAAAAGTTTTTTATGGAAAGGGTGATAAAGGACTGGAATTATCTGCCCAGAGAGGTGGTGGAGTCACATCCCTGGATGTGTTTAATACAATTCTGGATGTGGCACTCAGGGCCAGGGTTTAGTTGAGGTGTTAAGGCTGGGATGGACTTGATGATCTTGAAGGTTTCTTCTAACCTGGTGAATTATTAGGAAAAAGTTTTTTATGGAAAGGGTGATAAAATCCTGGAATTATCTGCCCAGGGAGGTTTTGGAGTCACCATCCCTTAAAACAAGCCTGGATGTGGCACTGGGTGTCACAGTTTAATTGAGGTGTTGGATCTGAGATTTTGATGATTTTAAAAGTCTTTTCCAACCTAGAAAATTCTCTAATTCTGTTTTTCCACGGCCTTGGAGCCGCCCCTGTGCTCAGCCATCTCCCCATCCTCACTGCCAGCCCTCCTGAGCTTGTCTGGGGAGAAGGAAAACATTCCATTTATTCCTGTGGGAGCTCTCCCCCTCCCTCCTGGAGCTCCCTCTTTCCCAAGGCTGCATTCCCAACCCCCAGAGATTCCTTTTCCTTCTCATTGCCTCCTTCTTTCAATCCTGGGAAATTTTGGCTGCCACACCCCAGGCAGCAGCAGCAGCAGCAGCAGCAGTGCCCTGGCAGCTGGTGGCTGCTGCTCCTTATCTCTGTGCCCATGATTTTATCACTTCACCCTCTCCCCACCCCCAGGTGCTGCTGGTGCCCTTATCCCAGCTGTGTTTTGTTATTTGCTGTACCCGTGACCAGCTGCTCTTTGCTCTGGAGTTTGTGGCACAAATATAATTATTTTTTTTCCTACTCTGAGGCTTTTTACTGGGCTCCCAGTGTGGCCTTTACTGGGCTCCCAGTGAGGCCTTTACTGGGCTCCCAGTGTGGCCTTTACTGGGCTCCCAGTGAGATCTTTACTGGGCTCCCAGTGAGGCCTTTACTGGGCTCCCAGTGAGGCCTTTACTGGGCTCCCAGTGTGGCCTTTACTGGGCTCCCAGTGAGGCCTTTATGGGCTCCCAGTGAGGCCTTTACTGGGCTCCCAGTGTGGCCTTTACTGGGCTCCCAGTGAGGTCTTTACTGGGCTCCCAGTGAGGTCTTTACTGGGCTCCCAGTGTGGCCTTTACTGGGCTCCCAGTGAGGCCTTTACTGGGCTCCCAGTGAGGTCTTTACTGGGCTCCCAGTGAGATCTTTACTGGGCTCCCAGTGTGGTTTTTACTGGGCTCCCAGTGAGGTCTTTACTGGGCTCCCAGTGTGGCCTTTACTGGGCTCCCAGTGAGGTCTTTACTGGGCTCCCAGTGAGATCTTTACTGGGCTCCCAGTGTGGTTTTTACTGGGCTCCCAGTGAGGTCTTTACTGGGCTCCCAGTGTGGCCTTTACTGGGCTCCCAGTGAGATCTTTACTGGGCTCCCAGTGAGGCCTTTACTGGGCTCCCAGTGAGGTCTTTACTGGGCTCCCAGTGAGATCTTTACTGGGCTCCCAGTGAGGTCTTTACTGGGCTCCCAGTGAGATCTTTACTGGGCTCCCAGTGAGGCCTTTACTGGGCTCCCAGTGAGGTGTTTACTGGGCTCCCAGTGTGGCCTTTACTGGGCTCCCAGTGTGTTCCCTGAATTCTGTTCCTTAGCTGGGGAATTGGAGGGAGGATTTCAGCAGGAAAGGGTTAAAAACAGTGTCCTAAAAACAGCAACCCCAAATTCAGCGAGGGCCTGGAAGGAGCTCTGTGCTCTGCAGGTGAAAGGGTCCTGACTGCTGTGCCTGTTCCCTGGCTCCATTCCCAGTTCCCAGCCCCGTTCCCAGTTCAATTCCCAGTTCCAAGCTCTATTCCCAGCTCAATTCCCTGTTCCCAGCTCCATTCCCAGCCCCATTCCCAATTCCCCAGCTCCATTCCCAGTTCCCAGCTCCATTCTCCATTCCCAGCTCCATTCTCAGTTCCCAGCTCAATTCCCAGTTCCAAGCTCTATTCCCAGCTCAATTCCCTGTTCCCAGCTCCATTTTCCATTCCCAGCTCCATTCCCAGTTCCCGTCTCCATTCCCCATTCCCAGCTCCATTCCCAATTCCCAGCTCCATTCCCAGTTCCCAGCTCCATTCCCAATTCCACAACTCTATTCCCAGCTCCATTCCCAGTTTCTAACTCCATTCCCAGTTCCCATCTCCATACCCAGTTCCCAGCTCCATTCCCAATTCCATTCCCTGTTCCCAATTCCATTCCTGTCTCCATTCCCAGCTCCATTCCCGGCTCCATTCCCAGTTCCCAGCTCCATTTCCAGTTCCCAATTCCCTTCCCAGCCCCATTCCCAGTTCCCCAGCTCCATTCCCAGTTCCTGGCTCCATTCCCCGTTTCCAGCTCATTCCCAGTTCCATTCCCAGCTCCATTCCCAGTTCCCAGCCCCATTCCCAGTTCCCAGCTCCATTCCCCATCCCCAGCTCAGAGAAGCTGAGAGGGCTGTGAGCAGAGCTCCCAGATGGGACAAAAATCTGCTTTTTGTCCTAAAAGGGACACCTGGAACCCAGAGAACCCAAAGGGGGCGTGAGCAGAGATCCCAGATGGGAAAAAAACCTGTTTTTTTGTGGGAGTTCTGCCCCAAAAGGGACACCTGGAACCCAGAGAAACTGAGAGGGGTGTGAGCAGAATCCCAGATGGGACAACCCACAAAAATCTGCTTTTTTTTTGGTGGGAGTTCTGCCCCAAAAGTGACACCTGGAACCCAAAGAATCTGAGATGGGACAATCCAGGTGGCACCACAGCAGAGAAAACCTTTCCACTCCACACTCAGGGCGCACTGAGATGATTTCTCTGAGGAGTTGGGACACCCTAAAAGCCAAATGTGCCCCTGCCCTCCCCCATCTCTTTCCCAGCCCCAGCTTTAGGGGATCAGGATCTCCCAAGCCCGGCCCCACGTTGGCAAGGAGACCCAACAACAAACAGCCCCATCCTGGGCACCTGCCCAGGAATCCCTGCTGGGAAAACCTTCTGGGAATGTCTCTTCCACCAGCTCTGATCTGGGTTTTTTATTCCCCTCTTGTATCCTCCTTACAGATTATTCAGAAACAGGAAAACCAGAAGGAAAATTTGGACCAGAGGTTCAACAGCCTGTTCAAGAAGGGCCGGAGAAAAACGGTCGTCAGGAATTTGGGCAAAATGATTTATTACTCCAAGGTCAAGTTTAAGTTCCAGCACTGCCAGGTAAACCTGAGACACCTTTTTTTATTTTTTTTATTTTATTTTTTGGGGGGTGGATTTTTCTGCCCCAGGGATGGGAAGGGAGGGACAATCCTGGGAAATGGCACTGGGTGGCTCTGCCATCCCTGGGAGCACCTGGAAATGCTTCCATGAGTTTTGGAGAAGCTTTTCCATGCAGGGATGCAGAGGGAGGCTGGGAGGTGTCCTGGGATAACACCAAAAATATCCTGAGATAATCCCAAATGTGTCCTGGGATAACCCAAAAATGTCCTGGGATAACCCCAAAAGTGTCCTGGGATAACCCCAAAAATGTCCCTTCTGCAGGAGGTCAACAGCTGCTTCCTGGAGCTCTTCCAGTCCTACCTGTACTTCCAGTCCACGGGTCCCAACGGCCTCACCTACCAGGTAGGGCCTCACCTGGGTGTCCTCACCTGGGGAGATGTCCCCAAGTCCTTTCCTGGAGGTGCCAAACTCCAAAAAGGTGTTTTATCCCAAACTTTATCCCAAAGTTTGTCTCCACATCGGCTCAGGGTCACCTGTGAGGTCCCTTCCCGGAGATGCCAAACTCCAAAAAGGTGTTTTATCCTCAGAATCACCTGTGAGGTCCCTTCCTGGAGGTGCCAAACTCCAAAAAAGGTGTTTTATCCCAAAGTTTATCCCCACACCAGATCAGGGTCACCTGTGAGGTCCCTTCCCGGAGGTGCCAAACTCCAAAAAAGGTGTTTTATCCCAAAACTTGTCCCCACATCAGCTCAGGGTCACCTGTGAGGTGCCAAACTCCAAAAAAGGTGTTTTATCCCAAAGTTTGTCCCCACACCAGCTCAGAATCACCTGTGAGGTCCCTTCCCAGAGGTGCCAAACTCCAAAAAAGTTGTTTTATCCCAAAACTTGTCCCCAGACCAGCTCAGGTGCTCACCCCAAAATCCCCATGGCCTTGGTGCCCATGGGGTTCTTGGCTTCTGGTCCAAGGGGGGAATTTCTCCACCTTTTCCACCTTTAATTATTCCACGGGAAGTTTCTCCACCTTTTCCACCTTTAATTATTCCGTGGGAGAAGGTGAAGGAGAGAGAGAAACCTGAGCCTGGGGGAGCTCTGCTGGCAAACCACTCATGAATTTTTTAATCCTGGTGGTTCCAGGGAGTTACAAATAATGAATGAAGTGCTCTGAGGTAAAACAACCACCCCTGAAATATTTCCCTTCCTCCAAACCAGTTGAGGAACTGAAACTGAGCGTGTTTGGGAGATGAGCTGTAAGATTAGTTCCTCTTAAAAATGATTTATTGGCCTTTAGGTGGCTTGAGGTTGGTGTAAAACAGGAGCAAAATCTCTCCAGTCACTCCTTGTACCAAAAATTCTGGGAGATAAACAACACCCCCCAAACCTTCCTGGCTCCTTTAGAAATGGAGTTTATTTATAGGAGGAGGAATTAACAAGGAATTAATTAATTCCCCAAGGTTTTGGAGCCGTTAACATCTTTTTTTGAGGTTGTTTAGGGAGCCAAAAAGAGGGAGAACAAAGTTGTCACCTCCTCCTGGGATTTGTAAGGGAGAGAATGTGAACATCCAGAGTCTGGTGATTGGACAGATCCATTTTCCTTTAGGGTCAATCCCATTTTTCCTGTTAAATAAACCATTGTGGTTTTGCTGACGTTTCTCTTAAAATGAAAAAAAAAAAAAAAGAAAAAAAGAGAAAAAAATACAAAAAAACCACAAAACCACAAGAACAAAAAAAACCCCAACCAAACAAAAAAACCCCAAAACAAACCCCACCAAAAAAAACCCCAAAAACCCCACAAAAATACAAGAAAAAAAAAAAGAAAACCACAAAAAAACCACCCCAAACAAACAAAACCAAATCCAAACCAAACAAACAAACAAAACAAACAAAACAAAACAAAAAAAAAAAAAAAAAACAAAAACAAAAACAAAAAAAAAAACCAAAAAAATAAAAAATCACCAAAAATTCTGTGGATTATAAATATATTCCTCACTGTGGCAGAGAGTTGCTGCAGGATGGAGCCCCAAAAATAACCCCTTTACTCTCCTTCCCCAGGGACTGCTGCCTCTGAAGGAGCTGGAGGTTCGTGAGCTGAGCCCTGGGCAGAGCCCTGGGCAGGAGGACCACGCTTTCCACATCTCAGGTGGGTTTTTTGGGGTTTTCCACATCTCAGGTGGGTTTGTGGGGCTTTCCACATCTCAGGTGGGTTTGTGGGTGTTTTCCACATCTCAGGTGGGTTTTTTGGGGGGGTTTTCCACATCTCAGGTGGGTTTGTGGGGCTGGGGGAGCCCGGGCAGGGGGATTGGGGTGAGCCTGATCCCTGTGCCACCCTCAGGGAGGCTGCAGGGACCTAAATTCAGCTTTTCTTCTGGGATTTACAGATTCCCCTGCTCCAGAATGGCCAGGGCTGCCACAGGGAAAGGATGGGACATGTTGGGGACGTGTGGGGACAGTTCCCACCTCTGCCCAGTTGTTGGAAGGAAGGAATGGAGCAGAATTCCTTCTCCCACCTCTGTTGGGTTATTGGAAGGAAGGAATGGAGCAGAATTCCTTCTCCCACCTTTTCCCAGTTATTAGAAAAAGGGAATGGAGTAGAATTCCTTCTCCTGCCTCTGTTGGGTTATTGGAAGGAGGGAATGGAGCAGAAATTCTTTTTCACTTCTGCCCAGTTGTTGGAAGGAGGGAATGGAGTAGAATTTCTTCTCCCACCTCTCCTGGGTTATTGGAAATAAGGAATGGAGCAGAATTCTTTCTCTGCTCAGTTATTAGAAAAAGGGAATGGAGTAGAATTCCTTCTCCCAGCTCTGCCCAGTTGTTGGAAGGAAGGAAATGGAACAGAATTCCCTCTCCCACCTCTGTTGGGTTATTGGAAAAAGGGAATGGAGCAGAATTTCTTCTCCCACCTCTGCCCAGTTATTGGAAAGAGGGAATGGAGCAGAATTCCCACCTCTCCCGAGGGCAGGGAGTGACCCTGAGTGCCCAGGAAAAGAGGAAGGAGCCGGGGCTGGCCGGGGCACAGGACACAGGGACGTGTCCCTGGGGCCCAGGGCAATGGCAGGGCCTGAACTCACAGCTCAGGCTGCTCACAGCAGCCCCAGGACTTTCTTTCCTCATTTTCTCTTCCTTCTGGGGCCGTGTTTGGATGTGGCAACGGGTGATGCCCTCGGGGTGTGCCCCAGGGGGGTGACAGTGCCACC
Source organism: Zosterops lateralis (assembly GCF_965231275.1). Lineage (NCBI taxonomy): Eukaryota > Metazoa > Chordata > Aves > Passeriformes > Zosteropidae > Zosterops > Zosterops lateralis. The sequence goes on along the minus strand of NC_139782.1, from coordinate 6,925,094 downwards.
ACAAGGGTCACAGTGAAGTCACACCCTGGGATTTAATTTGGGCTTAATTTGTATTTTTTTATAACCCCTGGATGCCCAGAGAGCAGCATCACACTCTCCTGTGTTGAAAGGAACCACACTCTCACCAGTCAGGTTGAAGTGAGGAAAAGAAGGGGCAGTTTATTATTATTTTAAGGGTTTTATAGGATTAGGAATTTGGTCGAGAATTGGTAGATGAGAGGAAAACACCTCTCTGACCCCAATGGTCAATTCAGAAATCCATCACTGAGAGAAACCCAATTCACAAATCTATCATGGACAAAAATATGAAAATAATTTACATTGTTTTTAGTAAAAAGTATGTAAACAACCATCAGAAGGCTGAAAATCAGGGCGACACTCCTGGAATCTCTTGCAAAGGGCAGGGAAGAGGAAACAGGAGAATTTCCAGAGACACGTGGATTGTCGGGGGAAAAAACCTCAACACCCAAACTGCTGTCATGGGTTTTGGACTCACTCAGAAAAGTCTCTGCCCCACCTCATCTTTGTTTACTGCGAATTTCCTGCCCGGCAGACGCGCCTCAAAAGGCTCAGGGAAAGGTTGTTTATAAATAATGCAGGAATTAGGGCACTAAAGATACGGCGGGAGGGCAAAGTCCCGCCTTGATCTGGGCTTATCTCGGTCCTTGTTGAGTCCCTGCAGAGGCAGATCCTCCTGGGCTGGGGTGAATTATTAATCACCAATATCCACTCTGGGATGTGGTTATTGCCCTGGTTGGGGTGAGGGTGTGGGGAGGAGGCTGTGCTGGAGCTCTGGGCTGGGGGAGAGGTGGAAATGGTAAAATTGAGGAGGTGTGGAAGAGTTGGTGTCGTCGTCATCATCAGTTTGGATGGCAGGGGTTATGATGGGTGAGGCAATCGATGGGCAAAGTGTGGCAGAAGGGAGCAAAGTGTGTCAGAAATGACCAAAAGTGTGTCAGAAATGAGCAAAGTTTGTCAGAAGTGAACAAATTGTGTCAGAACTGAACAATTGTGGAGGAGTCATCGTCATCATCAGTTTGGCTGGCAGGGGTTATGATGGGTGAGGTAATTGATGGGCAAAGTGTGGCAGAAGGGAGCAAAGTGTGTCAGAAATTACCAAAAGCGTGTCAGGAATGGACAAAGGGTGTCAGAAGTGAACAATTGTGGAGGAGTCATTGTCATCGTCATCATCCTCAGCTTGGCTGGCAAGTCAGGCTGGGTGAGGCAGTCGATGGGCAAAGTGTGTCAGAAGGGAGCAAAATTGTGTCAGGAATGGACAAATTGTGTCAGAAATGGACAAAAGTGTGTCAGAAGTGAACCGAGTGTGCTAGGAAGCTGCTGGTGCTCCACACAGGAAGAGCCAAGGTGAAACTGGGAGATAACACCGGGATTTCAGCTCTGCCATGGGGACTGGAGCAGGGTGACAGCAGGGCAGGGATGTCCCCATACCCCTGGTGGGCTGAGCAGGGTGACAGTTCTGCTGTGAGGACTGGAGGGGGGTGACAGCACAGCTCTGGTGTCCCCACACCCCTGGGGGGCTCTGCCATGGGGACTGGAGGGAGGTGACAGCAGGGCAGGGATGTCCCCACACCCCTGTGGGACTGTGCACTGTGACAGCTCTGCCATGGGGACTGGAGGGGAGTGGAAGCAGAACAGAGGTGTCCCCACACCCCTGTGGGACTGTGCACTGTGACAGCTCTGCCATGGGGACTGGAGGGGAGTGGAAGCAGAACAGAGGTGTCCCCACACCCCTGTGGGACTGTGCACTGTGACAGCTCTGCCATGGGGACTGGAGGGGAGTGGAAGCAGAACAGAGGTGTCCTCACACCCCTGTGGGACTGTGCACTGTGACAGCTCTGCCGGATAATCCCAAGGGACACTGCAATCCCCACTGTCCTCACCCCATGTCCCCACCCCAAGGCCCTCAGCTGAACCCCCTGGTCGTGTTCTGCCCCTCCGAGGCCGAGCTCAAGCAGTGGCTTTACCACCTGGAGAAGCAGATCCAGCTCTGTGGAGGGAGCCTGGCCCTGCCCCTGCTGTCCCAGGTGAGTGTCCCGCACCTTGTCCCGCTCCCAGCTGGGGGCAATTTCCTGGGAGGAAAAAAAAAGGTGCAAAAAGAGCTTTTCAGAGGAGTCTGAGAGCCACTGGCAGGGGGGATGTGCTGGGAGGAAGAGCTGCCACCCACGGGTGTCACCACAACCAGCAGGACAAACTCCGTGGGCTCAGAGTTGGGTCTGGCTCAGAGGAGTTCTCACACTTTTGGGTGTTTGTGCAACCACCCAGAGCTTGCAAAACATCAGGAGGAGGCAGAGGAGGAGGCTGAAGCCTAAAAAACAGACTCAGATTTAAGATATTGTCTCTCTCAGCCTCTGAAGGAATTTTAACTCCCTCTCCACTCGTGGAGCAGAAATATTCCCCTTGGAAAGGCTTTTCCAGATGTGGAGAAGGATCCATTCATTTCCAGCTGGAAAACTGCCTCCTGCCCAGATTTATTGATTTATTAGTTTATTGATTTATTG
>NC_139782.1:6890075-6920075 GCF_965231275.1 Zosterops lateralis | reverse complement strand
GATGGGGTTCACCTGGGATGTGCAGGAGGCAGCAGGAATCCCACTGGGATGTGCAGGAGGTGGCAGGAATCCCACTCTCATTGGGGATTGCTCCTGTGGGAGCAGAGTTTGGCTGCCCAGGTGTCTGCACCCCAGAGCTGTGTCCCTGGGCATGGCCAGGAGCTCTGCTGCCCCTGTGACCCCAATCCTGCCCCTGTGACCCCAATCCTGCCCCCATGACCCCAATCCTGCCCCTGTGACCCCGGTCCTGCCCCTATGATTGCAATCCTGCCCCTGTGACCCCAATCCTGCCCCTCTCTCCACAGGGGGAGCTCCCACTCAACGCCATCCAGGTGCTCTTTGAGGAGAACGACAAAACCTCCTTTTTAATCGAAGGTGGGTGCCTGGCACGGGGAGGGAGGGCCTGGGATGGGGAGGGAGGGTCTGATCCCACATCCCTCCTGATCCCACATCCCTCCTGATCCAACATCTCTCCTGATCCCACATCCAATGTAATCCCACATCCCTCCTGATCCCACATCCATCCTGATCCCAAATCCATCCTGATCCTACATCCATCCCCATCCCATGTCTATCCTGATCTCACATCCATCCTAATCCTAAATTCATCCTGTTCCCACATCCCTCCTGATCCCACACCCATCTCCATCCCACATCCCTCCCCATCCCATTCCCAGATCCCGCTGTGGGATGTGGGGCTGGATGGATCAGGAGGAGGATTCCCGAGCCTTTCTGGGGTCTCCAGCTCGGGGTCAGGACTCTGGGGATGTTTTTCCCAGGCCGACTGATCAACTCCATCCGTGTGAGCTGTGCCAGCTACCGGGACTACCAGGAGTGGCTCTACTGCCTCAACACTGCCCAGTTCAGAAACGCTGACTCCTCCCTCTCGGGGTCTGAGGGGATCCCGGGGGCCAGGATCCCACACCCCGGACAGGTAAATCATCCTGGGGGCCAGGATCCCACACCCCGGACAGGTAAATCATCCTGGGGGTCAAAGATCCCACACCCTGGACAGGTAAATGATCATGGGGGGGCCAGGATCCCACACCCCGGACAGGTAAATCATCCTGGGGGCCAGGATCCCACACCCCGGACAGGTAAATCATCCTGGGGGTCAAAGATCCCACACCCCGGACAGGTAAATCATCCTGGGGGTCAAAGATCCCACACCCCGGACAGGTAAATCATCCTGGGGGTCAAAGATCCCACACCCCGGACAGGTAAATCATCCTGGGGATCAAAGATCCCACACCCCGGACAGGTAAATCATCCTGGGGGCCAGGATCCCACACCCTGGACAGGTAAATGATCATGGGGGGGCCAGGATCCCACACCCCGGACAGTTAAATGATCATGAGGGTCAAACTGCCACACTCCGGACAGGTAAATCATCCTGGGGAGTCAAATCCCCCTTACCCCAGGCAGGTGAGGGATGTTAGGGGGTGAAACTGTCACACACGGGACAGGTAAATCATCCTGGGGGTGAAACTCCCACACCCCAGACCACACCCAGGTGAGAGATCCTGGGGGTCAAAGCCCCACACCCCAGCCAGGTGAAAGATCCTGGGGGTTCAAAAGATGTCCCTGTCCTCAAGGATGTCCTTTGTCCCCAGTGATGTCCCTGTCCCCAGTGATGTCCCTGTCCCCGTACAGTTCACCAGCAGAGGGAGAGGATCCCTGAGCTCTCTGGGCTGTGTCCCCAAGGATGTCCCTGCCCCTCAAGGATGTCCCTGTCCCCAGTGATGTCCCTGTCCCCAGTGATGTCCCTGTCCCCGTACAGTTCACCAGCAGTGGGAGAGGATCCCTGAGCTCTGATGGGGACACGAGGGCTGTGTCCCCAAGGCTGTCCCTGTCCCCAGTGATGTCCCTGTCCCCGTACAGTTCACCAGCAGTGGGAGAGGATCCCTGAGCTCTGATGGGGACACGAGGGCTGTGTCCCCAAGGCTGTCCCTGTCCCCAATGATGTCCCTGTCCCCATACAGTTCACCAGCAGTGGGAGAGGGTCCCTGAGCTCTGATGGCCGGACCAACTCCTGGGCGTCCGGAGGCAGAGTGACCACACTGACCCAGCTGTCCCAGACCAGCGGCTCCCTGCCCGATGGTCACTCCTTCCTGCTGACCCCTGAGGGCCGCCTGCTGGAGGAGCCCCTGTCCCCTGGCTATTCCCAGCCTCTCCATGTGAGTGAACCCCCAAAAATCCCAGGGTGCCCGTGGGGATCCCCCTTTGGGGCTGGCAGGGTTTGATCTGTGGGGTTGGAGCAAATTCCTGCCCGGAGACTGGGCTTGGCCTGGCTCAGCTTGGTCAGGGAAAAGGGTGATGAGGGGTCCCAGTCCTGGTCCTGTCCCCGTTCCAGTCCTGTTCTAGTCCTGTCCCAGTCCCAGTCCTAGTTCCAGTCCCATCCCAGTGCCAGTCCCATCTCTGTCCCATCCCATCCCAGTCCCAGTTTCCATCCCAGTCTCAGTCCCAGTCCCATCTCAGTCCCATTCCTGTCCCAGTCCCAGTTTCAGTCCCAGTCCTGGTTCCCATCCCAGTCCCATTCCCAGTTCCCATCCCAGTTCCCATCCCATTCCCAGTCCCATTCCCATTCCCAGTTCCCATCCCAGTTCCCATCCCATTCCCAGTCCCATTCCCATCCCAGTTCCCATCCCATTTCCCATCCCAGTCCCATTCCCATTCCCATCCCAGTTCCCATCCCACTCCCATTCCATTCCCATCCCATCCCCGTTCCCACTCCACTCCTCTGCCCTGTCCTGGAGCTGTTGGGGATTACAGATTACAAAAGGACAAACAGTACGTTCAAAGGCTGTGAAATCCCAAACCAAAACCTGCAGGGGCGGGAGGTGGAGGATTTTTCCAGTCAGGATTTCTGCCCTGACCCCAGGCATATTCAGAAGGCTGAAAAAAAAAAAAAAATCAGGGTGACAGAGGAGGGTGACTTTAGGGTCTGTGGTGTCTTTGCAGAGCCTGACCCAACCCAGCTGGCCCAGCCCAGGGCACGGGGAACTCCGAAGGGGGAACAGCACCAGGAAATCCCAAAGCAGGAGCAACGAGGAGAGGATTCCCCAAAATCCCAAAGGAGAGGTGCAGTCCCCGGCGTACCAGCAGCCCTACACGGCTCACAGCTCCCAAAATCCCAAAGGAGAGACACAGTCCCCAGTGTACCAGCAGCCCTACACGGCTCACAGCTCCCAAAATCCCAAAGGAGAGACACAGTCCCCGGTGTACCAGCAGCCCTACACAGCTCACAGCTCCCAAAATCCCAAAGGAGAGACACAGTCCTCGGTGTACCAGCAGCCCTACACAGCTCACAGCTCCCAAAATCCCAAAGGAGAGACACAGTCCCCGGTGTACCAGCAGCCCTACACGGCTCACAGCTCCCAAAATCCCAAAGGAGAGACACAGTCCCCGGTGTACCAGCAGCCCTACACGGCTCACAGCTCCCAAAATCCCAAAGGAGAGACACAGTCCCCATTGTACCAGCAGCCCTACACGGCTCACAGCTCACACAGCTCACAGCAACAGCCCCCGGGACAGCTGGAGATGGGCAGGGTGAGGATGGGATGTGGGATGGGTGTGGGATGGGATTGGGATGGAATTGGGATGGATGTGGGATAGCGGTGGGTGTGGGATCAGGATGGGTATGGGATCAGGATGGATGTAGGATCAGGATGGATGTGGGATCAGGATGGATGTAGGATCAGGATGGATGTGGGATCAGGATGGATGTGGGATCAGGGTGGATGTGGGATCAGGATGGATGTGGGATCAGGATGGCTGTGGGATCAAGATGGATGTGGGATGGAGCTGGATGTGGGACGGGGCTGAGTGTGGGATCAGGATGGGTATGGGGATGGATGTAGGATCAGGATGGATATAGAATCAGGATGGGTGTGGGATGGATGTAGGATCAGGATGGATTTAGGATGATGCTGGATGTAGGATCAGGCTGCATGTGGGATAGGGATGGGTGTGGGCTTACACTGGATGTGGGATGGGGATGGATGTAGGATCAGGATGGATGTGGGATCAGGGTGGATGTGGGATGGGGCTGAGTCTGGGATCAGGATGGATATGGGATGGGGCTGGATATGGGATCAGGATGGATGTGCGATGAGGATGGATGTGAGATGGGGCTGGATATGGGATTACACTGGACGTGGGATGGGGCTGAGTGTGGGATCAGGAGGGATGTAGGATCAGGTTGGATGTAGGATGGGGCTGAGTGTGGGATGGGGCTGGATGTAGGATCAGGATGGATGTGGGATCAGGATGGATGTGGGATCACACTGGATGTGGGACGGGGCTGAGTGTGGGATGGGGCTGGATGTAAGATCAGGATGGATATGGGACGGGGCTGAGTTTGGGATGGAATTGAGTGTGGGATGGGTCTGGATATGGGATGGGGCTGAGTGTGGGATGGAATTGAGTGTGGGATGGGGCTGAGTGTGGGATGGAATTGAGTGTGGGATGGGGCTGGATATGGGATGGAGCTGAGTGTGGGATGGGGCTGGATCCTCCCCCTGACAAGAACAAGTCTCACTTTCCCCGCTGTTGCTGCTGGCAGGGCTGGGGGCCCGGCAGGTTCTCCAGAACAGGTGTGGGAACTTGTCCCTGGGAAAGGGGCGAGCTGGGAGGGGAGGCTGCAGATGGAGCAATCCCTCCCACAGCCCTGGGGTGTGCCACAGCTCCTGGGGCAATCCCTGGCTGGGAGGTGATTGCCCCATGGGGCACAGCCTGCCCTGACAGGGCTTTTCCAGCGTGTCCCCACCGGCCTGCCAGTGTGGGGACACTTTCCCAATCCCTCAGTGACTGTCCCTGGAGGAATTCCCCTGTCTGGGCACAGACAGGACTCAGCTCCGTGTGAATCAGCAAAATTTGGGATTTTACAGCCCCTCAGTGAGTGTCCCTTGAGGAATTCCCTTTGCTGAGCAGAGCCAGGAGTCAATCCCACCATCCCAAAAGTGGATAATCAAAATTTGGGATTTTAGAACTCCTCAGTGTCTCTTAATTCCCATCACTGAGCACAGCCAGGACTCAGCCTCATCATCCCACCTGGATGAGCAAAATTTGGGATTTTGCAACCCTTCAGTGACTGTCCCTTGAGGAATTCCCTTTGCTGAGCACAGACAGGACTCAGCCCCATCATCCCAAAACTGGATGAGCAAAATTTGGGATTTTACAGGCCCTCTCCAACCCCTCCTGGGGATGAGCTGCCCTGTCCCTGTTTCCATCCTACCTTGGGGCTGGACAGACAGAGCTGGGTGGGAATTGAGCCCTCAGCAGCTCCCAGCTCCCCCTTTTCACTGCTCCCTTCACTCCCAGTCCCTCCCAGTCCCTCCCAGTTCAGACAACTCCTGCAGGATCTGGCCCTGACTCATCTCCAGGCTCCAGGAATTGTGCCTGGAGCTGTTTTTTTTCAGTGTGAGGAGGGATGAGGAAACTCCAGAGCTGTCCCCTGTCCCTTCCCTCTGGGCCAGAGGGGACACAGGTTTCCCCTGTCTGATCACAGCAGAGTCACAGATAGATGTGAGCCAGGCTCCCGAAACTGGACATTCCCCAATTCCAGCCCCAAATCAGTCCCGGAGATGAGTCAGAGCCACAGACCACTCTGCTCATCCCAAAAAATCCCCAGGTGTGATAAGGGAGTGCCTTAAGGCCACATTTCAAATGTGATAATTGAATTGGGAAAGGTCTTCTGAGCCATCCTCACCCTGGTGTGATCCCCCTTTCCTCCAGGATGATTTCTGGCTCTTCTCTGCCCCTCTGCATCCCTTGCCCACCCCAAAAAAATCCCAGTTGTGATAAGGCCACATTTCCAGCTCTGACAGTTGAACAGGGAAAGATTTTCTGAGCCATTCTCCACCCTGGAGTGACTCCCTTTTACTCCAGGGTCCTTCTGCATCCCCTGAGTTGATTTTTATCCCCCTGGTGAGGTCCTGCTGTGCCTGTGTAGCCACAGACCACTCTGCCCACCCCAAAAATCCCCATGTGTGATAAGGGAGTGCCTTAAGGCCACATTTCCAGCTCTGACAGTCGAATAGAGAAAATTTCTGAGCCATTCTTCACCCTGGTGTGATCCCCCTTCCCTCCAGGGTCATTTCTGGCTCCTCTCTGTTCCTCTTCATCCCCTGAGTCACTTTTATCCCCATGGCCAGCTCCTGCTGTGCCTGTGGAGCCACAGACCACTCTGCCCACCCCAAAAATCCCCAGGTGTGATAAGGGCGTGCCTGTTAAAGGTCACATTTCAAATGTGACAATTGAATAGGAAAAGTTTCTGAGCCATCCTCACCCTGGTGTGATCCCCCTTCCCTCCAAAGTCCTTTTTGGGTAGGGGCCACCCAGGTGAGCATTTCCAGGTGGGAATTTCCCAGGTGAGCAGCACCCAGGTGGGCATTTCATTTTCCAGGTGGGAATTTTATTTCCCAGGTGGGGAATTTCCCAGGTGAGAATTTAATTTCCCAGGTGGGAATTTCCTTTCCCAGGTGGGAATTTCCCAGGTGGGAATTTTATTTCCCAGGTGGGGAATTTCCCAGGTGGGAATTTAATTTCCTAGGTGAGACATTTCCCAGGTGGGAATTTCATTTTCTAGGTAGGAATTTCCCAGTTGGGCATTTCCCAAGTGGGAATTTAATTTTCCAGGTTGGCATTTCCCAGGTGGGAATTTAATTTCCCAGGTGGGAATTTCCCAGGTGGGAATTTCCTTTTCCAGGTGGGAATTTCCCAGATGGGGCATTTCCAGGTGGGAATTTTATTTCTCAGATGGGCATTCCCGGGTGGGAATTTCCTTTCCCAGATGGGAATTTCATTTCCAGATGGGCATTTCCAGGTGGGAATTTCCTTTCCCAGGTGGGAATTTCCTTTCCCAGGTGGGAATTCCCCACCCAGGACCCAACCATGCCCGTTTTCTGTTGCAGCTCCTGCAGTGCCCGGGGCAGCCAGGCCGGTGCCCGTGTCCCCCGCAGGTGTCCCCGGAGCGGTGGCACTGCCAGCCCCTGCCGGGGGGACACGGCAGGGAGGGACCCCCCGGGCCCATTTACAGCACCCCGGGGGTCCCATGGCAGCCCCGGGCCCGGGGACCCGCCCAGGGACCCCACCTGGGGGAGGTGAGGATGGGACCCCACCTGGGGGAGGTCAGGATGGGAACACACCTGGGGGAGGTGGGACACTGGGGGGGACACTCAGGGGGTACAGGGGACACTCAGGGAGACACACAGAGGGTACAGGGGACACTTGAGGACACTCAGGGGGTGCAGGGGACACTTGGGAGACACTCGGAGGGTGTAAGGGGACACTCAGGGGGTACAGGGGACACTTAGGGGATGCTGGGGGACACTTGGGGACACTCAGGGGGTGCAGGGGACACTCTGGGACACTCAGGGGACACAGGGGATGCTCAGGGGGTGAAGGAGACACTCAGGGGGACACTCATGGGGTGCAAGGGGACAATCAGGGCATACAAGGGACATTCAGAGGGTACAAGGGGACACTCAGGGGGTGCAGGGGGACACTCAGAGGGTACAGGGGACACTCAGGGGGTGCAGGGGACATTCTGGGACACTCAGGGGACACAGGGGATGCTCAGGGGGTGTAAGGGGACACTGGGGATGCTGGGGGACACTCAGGGACACTCAGAGGGTGCAGGGGACACTCACAGGAACACTCGGGGGGACACTTGGACGGTGTAAGGGGACACTCAGAGGTTTCTGGGGGACAGTCAGGGGAAGGGGGACACTCAGAGGTACAAGGGACACTCAGGGGGTCTAAAGAACACTCAGGGAGTGCAGGGGACAGTCAAGGCATACAAGGGGACACTCAGGGGGTGCAGGGGACACTCAGGGGGACACTCAGAGGGTGCAGGGGGACACCCCTGGGGTGGTCCCTGCAGGGCTCTGGACCCTTTACTCCCATGTCAGAGCCCATCCTGGCGAGCAGGGTGACAAGTGCAGGGTGACAAGTGCAGGGTGACCAGGGTGACCAGTGCAGGGTGACAAGTGCAGGGTGACAAGTGCAGGGTGAGCAGGGTGACAAGTGCAGGGTGACGGGTGCAGGGTGAGCAGGGTGACAAGGGCAGGGTGACCAGGGTGACAAGGGCAGGGTGACCAGTGCAGGGTGACAAGTGCAGGGTGACCAGTGCAGGGTGACGGGTACAGGGTGACCAGGGTGACAAGGCTGGTGTCCTGTAGTCACTGTCCCAGCCGTGCCACCCTCACCGGGCTGTCCCTGTGTCCCCAGATCTCGTCCCTGCCAGAGGAACCCCTGGGACCTTCTCTGCCCACCCCAGGTGAGGCCCTGGGAAGTATATATTATATTATACGTAAAATATATTAAGATATATAAAATATATATTTAATTATATTTCTGTAAAATATATTTTATAAAAATATTTATATATATTTTATATGTATAAATATTTATGTATAATATATAAAATTAAATATTTTATATAAGAAATATATTAAAATATATGAAGTATATATTATACATGAAACATATAGAAATATATTAAATATATATTACATTATGTTTATGTACAGTATTTTATATAAAAATATTTTATCTATTTTATATGTATAGATATTTTATATATTATAATATATATAAAATAAAAATATCTTATATGAAAAATATATTAGAATATATAAAGTATATATTATATATTATATATATATTATATATTATTATATATAAAATATATTATAAATAATATATATTATATATTATACATTATTATATATATAATATAGTATATAATATATATATTATTATATAAAAATAGATATTATATATATTATAATTATATGTAATTATAGTATATATTATATATTATAGATTATATATTTAAAATATTATATATTATATATAAAACACATATATTATAATATATATTATATATTAGGATGTATATTAATATATATAAAATATATTTTGTATATATTATAATACATTTAAAAATATATAAAAATTATATAAAAATATATATAAAATATGCCCAACACAAACCACATTCCCATTCTCTCCAGGTATTTTATATATATTATAATACATTAAAAATATATAAAAATTATATAAAAATCTATATAAAATATCTCCAACACAAACCACATTCCCATTCTCTCCAGGTATTTTATATATATTATAATACATAAAAATATATATAAAAATTATATAAAAATCTATATAAAATATCCCCAACACAAACCACATTCCCATCCCCCTCCAGGTGTGCACGGGGACCCCTTGGCACTACCAGACCCCGCCTGTCGGTGCCGTGACTCGGTGTCCTCCCACGACTACGCGGAGCTGCAGAGCTTCCACAGCGACCTCAGCTACGACAACCTGTGGGAGGCCGAGGAGAGGGGCCCAGGCTCCCCCTGCAGCTCCCCCTCTCCCCTCCAGCATATTTATCAGGTCTAAGGGTCGCTCCAGGCGTGGAAAAACCCCCTGAGGTTCTTCTCTCATCCTCCTGGAGGGGAAGGGAAGAGCTCTGAGCTCTGCTGGGTGTGCTTTGGGCAGCGCCAGGGGAATTCCTGCCCTAAAGTTTTAGGATGGGCAGAGAACAGCAGCCCCAATCTCTGTGGGGCTGCAGGAGCAGCGGGAGTGAGGCTGTTTAACTCCACAACAACACAGAGGCTGAGATTTTCAGGAGGCTGAAAATGACTCCTTTGTTTTTGGGATGTGTCTCCCTTTTATCCCATTTCACACAGACCAATCTGATTGGGGACACAAAGATAAACCTTTTCAATCACATTGGTCTGAGCAGAGGGACAGCAAGAAATCCCTCCCAAGGAAAGGATGTAAATGTAGGTACACTTTACAAAAATATGTTTTTTGTTTACAGAAAATTCTCTGGGGAAAAAAAAAATCAGAAAACCAAAACACCTCAGGCACGGAACCAGGGCTACACTGGTTTATACTTTTATACTATTTTATACTATTCTATCCCTTTTATCCCATTTCACACAGACCAATCTGATTGGGGACACAAAGACAAACCTTTTCAATCACGTTGGTCTGAGCAGAGGGACAGCAAAAAGTCCCTCCCAAGGAAAGAATGTTAACGTAGGTACACTTTACAAAAATATTTTTTTTGTTTACAGAAAATTCTCTTGAAAAAAAATTAAAAAATAACAAAACACCTCAGGCACAAAACCAGGGTTACACACATCCATCCTGATCTCACATTTGACTCTGTTTTACACCACAACGACAGAAACTCTGAGATTCAGGAGGCTGAAAATGACTCCTTTATTTCTGGGCTGTGTCTCCCTTTTATCCCATTTCACACAGACCAATCTGATTGGGGACACAAAGGCAAAACCTCTTCACTCCCATTGGGCAGAGCAGAGGGACAGCGAGGAGAAGTCCCTCCCAGGGAAAAAAAATAAATAACAGAGTTAAAATTACAAAACATTTCTTCTGTTTACAGAAAATTCTCTTGAAAAAAAATTAAAAAAAACTAAAACACCTCAGGCACGGAACCAGGGTTACACACATCCTTCCTGATCCACATTTGACTCTGTTTTACTCCACAATAACACAAAATCTGAGCTTCAAAAAGCTGAAAATTACTTTTATTTCTGGGCTGTGTCTCCCTTTTATCCCATTTCACACAGACCAATCTGATTGGGGACACAAAGGCAAAACCTCTTCACTCCCATTGGGCAGAGCAGAGGGACAGCAAGGAGAAATTCCCTCCCAGGGAAAAAAAAAAATTAAATAGATTTGTCATTATAAAAACACATCTATTTGTTTACAGAAAATTCCCTGGGAAAGGAATTTCAGAAAACCAAAACACCTCAGGAATTAACCAGGAAGGTGCTCAGGGAGAACAGCTTTGCCACCAAAAAAATCAAACAGAAAAAAAAAAAAAAAAAAAAAAAAAAAAAAAAGGATCAGGTTCCTTGAAGAACTTGGTGTTTAGATGACTCTCCAGAAATCAAGGAGTAAAAAAAAGGGTTCAGGCTCTCTCAGGGATTTGGGGTTTAGAGGGAAAAGCCACTCAAAAGCCAAAAAAAAAAAGTGTCTGGATCAGTTGGATTCCTTTGCAGCAGAGCCCTCAGCTGGTCCTGTCGTTGTAGGACACGAAATAAAGATGAGAGAATCCAAATATTTCAGGAGGAAAAGAGCACAGAAAAAAAATGGCTTTTATTGTCTGATTTTTACTATATTTTATAAGGAGTTTTGATATAGATTTGACATAATTGGGGTGAATAGGAACGACACCTCTCTGATTCTGTTGGTTAAACCAGAGAAACAGCAGGAAAAAAAAATGAAATATTTCAAATATTTCAGGGGGCAAAGAGCATAGAAAAAAAGGCTTTTATTGTCTAATTTTACTATATTTTATAAGGAGTTTTTATACAGATTTAAAATGATTTGGGTGAATAGGGAGGACACCTCTCTGATTCTGTAAACCAGAGAAACTGCAGGAAAAAAATAAGAAAAATTTCAAATATTTCAGAAGACAAAGAGCATAGAAAAAATACTTTATTTTCTAATTTTTACTACTTTTTATAAGGTGTTTCCATACAGATTTAATATGATTTGGGTGAATAGGAACGACACCTCTCTAATTCTGTTGGTTAAACCAGAGAAACAGCAGGAAAAAAATAAGAAAATTTTCAAATATTTCAGGGGGCAAAGAGTACAGAAAAAAAGGCTTTTATTGTCTAATTTTTATTATATTTTATAAGGAGTTTTGATATAGATTTAACATGATTGGGGTGAATAGGAACGACACCTCTCTGATTCTGTAAACCAGAGAAACAGCAGGAAAAAAAGATGAAATATTTCAAATATTTCAGGAGGCAAAGAGAATAGAAAAAAAGCTTTATTTTCTAAATTTTTACTACTTTTTATAAGGTGTTTCCATACAGATTTAACATGATTTGGGTGAATAGGACTGACACCTCTCTAATTCTGTAAACCAGAGAAACAGCAGGAAAAAAAGATGAAATATTTCAAATATTTCAGGAGGCAAAGAGAATAGAAAAAAAGCTTTATTTTCTAATTTTTACTACTTTTTATAAGGTGTTTCCATACAGATTTAACATGGTTGGTGAATAGGAATGACACCTCTCTAATTCTGTTGGTTAAACCAGAGAAACAGCAGGAAAAAAATAAGAAATATTTCAAATATTTCAGGGGGCAAAGAGCATAGAAAAAAAGGCTTTTATTGTCTAATTTTACTATATTTTATAAGGAGTTTTTATACAGATTTAACATGATTGGGGTGAATAGGAAGGACACCTCTCTAATTCTGTAAACCAGAGAAACAGCAGGAAAAAAAGATGAAATATTTCAAATATTTCAGGAGGCAAAGAACATAGAAAAAAAGCTTTTATTGTTTAATTTTTATAGGATGTTTTGATATAGATTTAAAATTATTTGAGTGAATAGGAAGGACACCTCTCTAATTCTGTAAACCAGAGAAACAGCAGGAAAAAAAGATGAAATATTTCAAATATTTCAGGAGGCAAAGAGAATAGAAAAAAAGCTTTATTTTCTAATTTTTACTACTTTTTATAAGGTGTTTCCATACAGATTTAACACGATTGGGGTGAATAGGAATGACACCTCTCTAATTCTGTTGGTTAAACCAGAGAAACAGCAGGAAAAAAATAAGAAAAAATTCAAAAATTTCAGAAGGCAAAGAGCATTTTTCACCCAATCCTTGATTTTTGTTCCCCTGCAGAGGCAGCAAATCAAACAAAAAAAAACCCCCAAAATTATTTTATTTATCTGTTTATCTCTGTTTTGGTTCTTTCTCTGGTGCGACCACAATTTGTACTTGAATATCTCTGGTTGTATTTTCATGTTTTGGGGTTTTTTTGGGTGTTTTTTTCTTTTTTTTTCAGGAGGTTTCTGACAAAGTTTACATGTAAAGTCTGAGCGGGTTCTGTGTATTTAAATGTAAATGTGGCTGAGTTGAAAAATTAAATTAAAAATGAAAATAATTTTTTTAGCTGTTGGCTGGTGTTCAGTTCTGTAAAATGTTGTTTTTTCCTCTCAGGTTTGCTCTGGGTTTGGGGGAGGATTTGTACCAGAAAACACCCCAAAAAAATCTATTTATTCCCAACAAAACCATGCTGGGGACATCTCAAATGAGATTAAAAGATCCCAAAAAACCCCTCCACACTCCTGAGTCAACATTTTGAGGGTCACCATCACATTTTAATCAATTTTTAACAGCAACACCTGCAGTGATCAAATGGGGAGATCCCCTTGGTGTCAATATTAAAATTCCTGTGCGGATTTTGGTGAGTTTGGACAATTCCTGAGATAATTTCCTTCTCTTTGCCACCCTCTGCTTGGATGGAGGTGAATTTTTGTCTCTGGGGGCTTTGGGGAGTGTCCAGGAGGATTTTCAGACTCCTGAATGTTTCCAGTTCCTGTTTTCCCTTAATCCTTTGACGCTGTTTTACTCCACAACGAGATTCAGAAAACTAAAAATGACTTTTTAAAAATTATTTCTGGGCTGTGTCTCCCTTTTATCCCATTTCACACAGACCAATCTGATTGGGGACACAAAGGCAAAACCTCTTCACTCCCATTGGGCAGAGCAGAGGGACAGCAAGGAGAAATCTCTCCTAGGAAAAAAAAATAAATAACAAAGTTACAGTTACAAAAACATTTCTCCTGTTTACAGAAAATTCCCTGGGAAAGGAATTTCAGAAAACCAAAACACCTCAGGTATGGAAGCAGGGCTATAGGATGGGAGATGGGATGGGATGGGATTTATCCCCTGGGATGATGGTGGGAGGTGTCCCTGCCCATGGCAGGCCTGGAATGGGATTTAATTGGGATTTATCCTCACCCTTTCCATCCAAACTATTCCAGGGTTCTGTCACTCAGCTTTCCCAGGGCTGCACCTGCATCCCAATCCAGCCCCGATCCCACTCTGGACCTTCCCTCTCCTCCAGAGCATCCAGAGCCAAAGGGGGATTGTACCCCTGGCTCTGTGCCTGAGGTGTTTTGGTTTTCTGAAATTCCTTTCCCAGGGAATTTTCTGTAAACAGAAAAAATATTTTTGTAGCTGTAACTTTGTTATTTATTTTTTTTTTTCCCTGGGAGG
Source organism: Zosterops lateralis (assembly GCF_965231275.1). Classification (NCBI taxonomy): domain Eukaryota; kingdom Metazoa; phylum Chordata; class Aves; order Passeriformes; family Zosteropidae; genus Zosterops; species Zosterops lateralis. The sequence continues at coordinate 6,906,001 of NC_139782.1, read as the reverse complement.
GAATTTCTCTTTGCTGTCCCTCTGCTCTGCCCAATGGGAGTGAAGAGGTTTGTCTTTGTGTCCCCAATCAGATTGGTCTGTGTGAAATGGGATGAAAGGGAGACACAGCCCAGAAATAATAATAAAAAGTCATTTTCAGCCTCCTGAATTGTGGTGTCAAACCCCGGAGCTGCAGATCCTGCAGAGAGGGAAGGGAAGGCACCGGCAGAGGGCACGAGCGGCCCGCGGCTGCCGGAGCCGGGAGGAGCCCGAGGGAATTTTTTTCTTTTTTTCTTTTTTCTTTTTTTTTTTTTTTTTTTTTTTTTTGCTGCCTCGTAACGCGCGGAGTTGCAGGTTTGGCTCATCTCCGGCACCGGCGTTGGTGGAACATCAGACAGGGACAGGGACAGGGACAGGGACAGGGACAGGGACAGGGACAGGGACAGGAACAGGACAGAGCGTCCCTCTGGAGTATCCTCAATCCTCTGGAGTATCCTCATCCTTCTGGAATATCCCCATCCCTCTGGAATATCCTCACCCCTTCCCATTCCTGTTCCCATTCCCCATTCCCATTCCCCATTCCCATTCCCCATTCCCATTCCCCATTCCCCATTCCCATTCCCATTCCCATTCCCCATTCCCCATTCCCATTCCCATTCCCATTCCCCATTCCCCATTCCCATTCCCCATTCCCATTCCCCATTCCCATTCCCATTCCCCATTCCCCATTCCTCCTGTGCCCTCCTGGAGCTCCGGGATGAATCTCAGGAAAGTGGGAGAGGCCGGAGTGATGTTTCACACCACAATGACACAGACTCTGAGATTCAGGAGGCTGAAAATGACTCCTTTGTTTCTGGGCTGTGTCTCCCTTTTATCCCATTTCACACAGACCAATCTGATTGGGGACACAAAGGCAAAACCTCTTCACTCCCATTGGGCAGAGCAGAGGGACAGCAAGGAGAAGTCTCTCCCAGGGAAAAAAAAAAAAGAATAAATAACAAAGTTACAGTTACAAAAACATTTCTCCTGTTTACAGAAAATTCCCTGGAAAAGGAATTTCAAAACATCTCAGGCACAGAACCAGGAGCTGCACCTCTCCAATCCCACTCTGGAACAACACAGGCAGGGAAAACATTTTTGGGAGAAGGTGTGAGGGATGTGGGGACACCTGGAGCACCGGGATCAATCCCAGAAAAACCAGACCACTCCTCCTGTGACATTCCCACACTTCCCTTCTCCCTCTTCTTTTTTAAAATCCTCTTTTCACGGGATTAAAACAGAATAAAATTATGCAGAGCCCACCCCTCTTTGCCCACCCCCACCCGCCCTGGGCGCTAATTAACATCGTTAATGAGGCGGTGACAATCAGAGCTGTCGGCCGGGCCCTGGTGGCCACTCAAGTGTCCCCAAGGGGGCCTTTTGTCCCCAACTCCAGCCCCCGTTTTGTGGTGGGCGCCAATGGGAGAAGGGCACGCTCTGGTTTTTCTCCTGGGGCCACCAAAGTGCCACCAAAAGTGTCACCAAAAGTGTCACCTAAAGTGTCACCAAAATGTCACCTAAGGAGTCACCAAAAGTGCCACCAAAAGTGCCACCAAAAATGTCACTAAAGTGCCACCAAAAATGTCACCAAAAGTGGCACCAAAAGTCACCAAAAATGTCACCAAAAATGCCCCTAAAGTGTCACCAAAACCGCCACCAAAACCCTTCCCGGGGTTTTTCCCTCTCGCTCCCATCCCGTAGTTTTTGCCCAGGAATTCTCTGGGATCAGCCCAAGGTGAGGGTTGGCCCTGGTGGCCCCGGGGTGTCACCTTGTCCCCAAGGCGGCCCCTAATGAGCAGCTCCTGGGAGCGGATGTGTTCAAGGTTTCTGCTTCAGTGGAGGGAAAAATGTCACCAAAAGTGTCACCAAAAATGTCACCAAAAGTGTCACCAAAGCCTTTCCGGGGTTTTTCCCTCTCGCTCCCATCCCGTATTTTTCCCAGGAATTCTCTGGGATCAGCCCAAGGTGAGGGTTGGCCCTGGTGGCCCTGGGGGTGTCACCTTGTCCCCAAGGCGGTGGCTCTGGGGGCTGGCCCTGGTGGCCCTGGGGTGTCACCTTGTCCCCAAGGCGGTGGCCCTGGGGGTTGGCCCTGGTGGCCCCGGGGGTGTCACCTTGTCCCCAAGGCGGTGGCCCTGGGGGTTGGCCCTGGTGGCCCTGGGGGTGTCACCTTGTCCCCAAGGCGGTGGCCTTGGGGTTGTCCCTGGTGGCCCCGGGGGTGTCACCTTGTCCCCAAGGCGGCCGCTAAGGAGCAGAGCAGCGGATGTGTTCAAGGTTTCTGCTCCAGCGGAGGGACAAATCCCCTCCAAGGAAGGTGTACAAACATTGTGGGGATCCTTTGGGCCCGGGGTATTTGCCGAGGGCACTGAGGCCACGGAGGAGAATTCCCCAGCCGGGGGCTCATTCAGGCACAATCAATGGGAAACTTTTAATTGATTGAGGCTCCTCATTCTGAGCCCCCCGGGGTCGGTCAGAGATGGGGGTGGAGGGGGGGGTTAAGGGATGTGGGTTTTTTGGGTTGGAATTAGAGGGGAGGAAAAGAGAGGGAAAAAAAATAAAATATAATAATAATTTTAATTAATTAATTAATTAATTAATTATATGAACAAAATAAACAAAAGAAATTTAAAAATTTAAAATAAATAAAATTAATAAGATAAAAATAAAATAAAATAAAATAAAATACAATTTTAAAATAGAATAAAATATAAAATAAAATAAAATAAAATATAAAATAAAATAAAATAAAAAATAAAATAAAAAATAAAATAAAATAAAATATAAAATAAAATAAAATAAAATATAAAATAAAATAAATAAAATAAGTAAAATAAATGAAATAAACCTCCTTCTTGTTTCCGGTTCTGCGACTTTGAATGGTGAAGGGGTTTAATCCCAGCAGAAGGGAAGGGATTTTTTATTTCAGTTTTTTTAAAAAAAAATAATTTCTCAAATAACAACAACAAAAAGGAAAAAAAAAAAAAGGGAGGAAAAGGCATTATCCTGGTGTGCCTTTGGACAGCCCCATCCCAAACACATCATTGGGGTTTTTTTTGGATTTTCTTTTATTGGGGGGCAGGGGAAGAACCAAACAAGGAGGAAATGGGATCCAAGGAGTTTTTCCTCTCTGCTTTTCCCAAGGATCCCTTTAGGAAACATGGAATTTTTCGAAAAACACAGAATTTTTCGAAAACACGGAATTTTTCCTTCTCTGCTTTTCCCTTTGGGAAACACGGAGTTTTTCCCTCTCTACTTTTCCCAAGGATTCCTTTGGAAAACACGGAATTTTTTGGAAAACACAGAATTTTCCCCTCTCTGCTTTTCCCAAGGACCCCTTTGGAAAACACAGAATTTTTTGGAAAATACGGATTTTTTTTTCCCTCTCTGCTTTTCCCAAGGACCCCTTTGGAAAACACGGAATTTTTCCCTCTCTACTTTTCCCGCAGACCCCTTCATAAACCACAAAATTTTTCGATAAACACAGATTTATTTACCCACTCTTTTTCCTGTGGACCCCTTTATAAACCACAAAAATTTCCCATAAAACCCAGATTTATCCCCCACTCCCCTTTCCCCAAGGCCCCTCCATCACCCTCTCCATGACCTCCCTCCTTCCCCCATGAGTCAAACCCAAACCTTTTCCATCAAACCCACAAAAGGCCGAGCTCGGGGACAGGGAGGGGGGACAGAATTCCTGGGGGAGGGAGGATGGGGAAGGAATTCCAGGGAAGGGGCTCTTTGTGTCTCCCACGCTGCGGTTTCCAGGGAGACTCGGGGGGCTCCTCATCCCTCTCCCATCCCGCTGGGAGCTTTTGGAAGCTCCAGGAGCGGCGGGTGATGTTTTCCCTCTGTTCCCAGCTGTCCCCCAGGCGGGGATCCTCCCTCAGCTGGCCTGGCCACCATATGGAAAATAATAATAATAATAAATTAATAATGAAAGAGGAGATTGTGAGATGTTTGGGGAAAGAGAGAGAGAGAGGGAGAGGTGGAGGGGGTAATTTCAGTGTTCCACAGGGAGGGTTTTTTTTCTTTTGGGCTGGATTTTTTTTTTTTTCTATGAATTTTATAAGAATTTATAGGAAATAAAATAAGAATTTTGTAAGAATTTATAGGAAAAAAAAATTTATAGAGAATTCTTTATAGAGAATTCTTTATAGAAAATTCTTTATATAAAAATTTTTATAGAAAATTCTTTAGAGAAAAGTCTTTAGAGAAAAGTCTTTATAGAAAAGTCTTTAGAGAAAAGTCTTTATAAAAATTTATAGAAAAGTCTTTAGAGAAAAGTCTTTATAGAAAAAAATTTGTAGAAAATTCTTTATTAAAAATTATAGAAAATTCTTTATAGAAAATTCTTTATAGAAAATTCTTTATGGAAAATTAGTAGAAAATTCCCCCAGTGCTGTGATGGGGAATTGTTGTTAATGATCTATTATGATCCATGATTTTTGGGGTGTTTTTTTTGTTTTGTTTTGGGCTTTTTCTGGGTTTTTTTGTGGTTGTTTTTTTTTTGTTGTTTTTTTTTGGGGGGGGGGGGGCTGGGGAATTTATTTTTTTTCCTATAAATTCCATGAGAATACTGTGGTGGGCAATTATTGTTAATGAGCTATTATGACCCATTTTATATTTATTATTATTATTATTATTATTATTTTATTTTATTTTATTTTTTTTAGGGGGAAGAGGAGCCAATGGGGAACACCACACAGCCAGAATTCCACCAGGAATTTCCACAGGATTTAAATCTCCTCGTGTTCCCTGGGCAGGGACATTTTCCCCCATCCCATGATTAAAATCCTGTGGAAAAAAAGTGGAAAAAGGGATCCATCCCCTCTGGAAAACACAGAAACTTTCCCAGATTTTCCACCTCCACAAGTGCAGCAGCTCCAGGGCGCTGCATGGAACCAGAGCAAGCCATCAAATGGATTAATGAAATGTTAATTAAGTGTAATTTACTGAGCTTTTCCCCCCTCTGGATCCCCCCACAAGTGGCACAGAGTCTGTTTGAACAGCCTGGGTGGGTTTTGTCTCAGATTCCTGAAAACCCAGGAGTCTCCAGAGGTGATGGATGTGCCCTGGAATGAGAGTTATGGATTTATTAATGGATTTAGAGAGTCCCAAACTTCCAGCTGAGCCCTGACTCCTCCACCACAGGGACTCAGGAATGTCCCCTGGAGAAGGGAATGTTTTTGGAATTCCTGCTCCAGCCTGACCCGCTGCAAAAACTCCTCTGACCCCCCAAAAAAGGGAATTTGGGGGCAACATCCCTAAGGGGGATCCCAACTCCTGGGATTTGGGCAGGAACCACAGCTCCCAGCCCATCCAACTGGACATTCCCAACCCTTTTCCATCCTCACACCGCTCTGGGCCAGGCCCCAGAGCTCCATCCCGCTAATTTATGCACCAATTAGCGAAGGCGCCCCTGATGAGCCCCCTGCAATTAATTCCTCCGTCTGATTGCTCAATTAGGCCGCGCTTGAGCGCCCGGTGAGTTCAGTATGGCACACCTGGGCGCTCATTAATTAATTAATGGTGTCCCCCCGATTAATTTATCCATGATCGCCCAATTAATTTATGCGTGTGCACTCAATGACGTCATGCGTTTGCACCCAATTAATTGTTCCAAAATGTACCCAGTTCCATTCCCAGCTCCAATTCCAATCTGTGGTTCCATCCCTGGCTCCATCCATCCCCACCCTTGGTTCTATGCCTGGTTTTGTCCATCCCCTTCTCCAGCTCCATCCCTTTCCCCAGCTTCATCCCTAATTCCTGTCTCCATCCTTTCCCAGCTCCATTTCCAGCTCCATCCCCAGTTCCCGCCTCCATCCTTACCCAGCTCCATTCCCAGCTCCATTCCAGGGTCCATCCCTGGGTCCATCCATCCCCAGTTCCATCCCTAATTCCTGTCTCCATCCTTTCCCAGCTCCATCCCTGGTTCTACCCATCCCCAGTTCCATCCCTAATTCCTGACTCCATCCTTACCCAGCTCCATTCCATCCCTGGCTCCATCCATCCCAATCCCCATCCTGGGCTCCATCCCTGGCTCCATCCATCCCCATCTCCATCCCCACCCCGGCTCCATCCATCCCTAGCCCTGCCTCCATCCATCTCTACCTCCTCCTCCAGCTCCATCCTGACCCTTGATTCCATCCCAAACCCAATGTCCATTCCTTTCCTGTCTCCATATCCTGACCCCTGGCTCCATCCCAAACCTCATCTCCACTCCTTTCTCAGCTCCATCCTGACCCCCGCCTCCATCCCCATTCCCGACTCCATCCCCATTCCCGGCTCCATATCCTGACCCCCGACTCCATCCCCATTCCCGACTCCATCCCCATTCCCGACTCCATCCCGACCCCCGGCTCCATCCCGATCCCCATTCCCGGCTCCATCCCGATCCCGGCACCGCGCGGGGGCGCTCACAGCCCGCCCGCGCTGCTGGAGCGGCTCCGGGATAACCCGGGGATAAACCCGGGATAACCCTGGGATAACTCCGGGATAAACCTGGGATAACTCCGGGATAAGCCCGGGATAACTCCGGGATAACCCCGGGATAACCCCGGGGAAGGAGCCCCGCACAGCCCCGGCTGTCCCTGCAGCCCCGGGCTGCTGGATCCAGAGTGAGGATTTAGGGATCAGGGGGATCCAGAGCCAGGATTTAGGGATCAGATGGATCCAAAGCAAGGATTTAGGGATCAGGGGGATCCAGAGCGAAGATTTAGGGCTCAGGGGGATCCAGAGTGAGGATTTAGGGCTCAGGGGGATCCAGAGTGAGGATTTATGGATCAGGGGGATCCAGAGCCAGGATTTATGGATCAGGGGGATCCAGGGAGAGGTTTCAGGGCCCAGCCTGACCCTGCCGTGCTCCAGCACCCAGAACCAGCAGCAGGAGCTGCCACAGCAGAGGCACCACAGAGATTTCCCATTTTCCTCCTGCCAATTCCAGTTCTCCACCAAACCAACCCAGGAACCTCCAGCCTGGCAGGAACCGCACGGGTTTGGGGCAGCAGAGCTGGGGGGGGAGGCAAAACCCGATTTATCTTCTCCTGGAGGGAGAGGAGAATTGAGGGGGAATTCTGGCGGTGAGTGACAGGCATGTCCCCACTGTCACTGTCCCTGCCACTGTCCCTGCCACTGTCACTGCCACTGTCACTGCCACTGTCCCTGTCACTGCCACTGTCCCTGTCCCTGTCACTGTCACTGTCACTGTCACTGTCCCTGCCACTGTCACTGTCCCTGTCACTGCCACTGCCACTGTCCCTGTCCCTGTCCCTGTCACTGTCACTGCCACTGCCACTGTCCCTGTCCCTGTCCCTGTCCCTGTCACTGTCCCTGTCCCTGTCCCTGTCACTGTCACTGCCACTGCCACTGTCCCTGTCCCTGTCCCTGTCACTGTCCCTGTCACTGTCACTGTCCCTGTCCCTGTCCCTGTCACTGTCACTGTCCCTGTCCCTGTCACTGTCCCTGTCACTGTCACTGTCCCTGTCCCTGTCACTGTCACTGCCACTGCCACTGTCACTGTCCCTGTCCCTGTCCCTGTCACTGTCACTGTCCCTGTCCCTGTCACTGTCCCTGTCCCTGTCCCTGTCACTGTCACTGCCACTGCCACTGTCACTGTCCCTGTCACTGTCCCTGTCCCTGTCCCTGTCACTGTCACTGCCACTGCCACTGTCACTGTCCCTGTCACTGTCCCTGTCACTGTCCCTGTCCCTGTCACTGTCACTGTCACTGTCCCTGTCCCTGTCCCTGTCACTGTCACTGCCACTGTCCCTGTCCCTGTCACTGTCACTGCCACTGTCACTGCCACTGCCACTGTCCCTGTCCCTGTCACTGTCACTGTCACTGCCACTGCCACTGCCACTGTCACTGTCCCTGTCCCTGTCCCTGTCCCTGTCCCTGTCCCTGTCACTGTCCCTGTCCCTGTCACTGTCCCTGTCACTGTCCCTGTCCCTGTCACTGTCCCTGTCACTGTCACTGTCACTGTCTGTGCCATCCCCCTCTCTGCTGGGGCTGCTCTCTCCGCCCCCTCCCGCATTAATCATCCCCAGGATGATGCTGATGCCGCTGCCGCCCCCGCCTCCGCCGCCTGCGGGTGGTGAAACAAAAACCCCTCATCCCACCCACTCTCCCGGCCCCAGTCACGCTCCAAACCCCCCCCCAGCAGCCCCGGGGGCGGGTGGGGACACGGGGACAGCGGTGTCACCTCTCCCCGGAGCCAGCCAGGCTGGGGACGGGCTGCCGGGGATTATTGACTCGGCCTGGGGCCGCCAAGTGTGTCTGGAGCTGCTGCAGGAGCTGGGGATGGACCCCCTGAGGGAGGGGATGGGAGGGAGGAGAGGAGTCCCCGGGGATGGGGAGGGAGGGAGGGAGGGGCGCTGGGGTTACCAGGGGTTATCCGGGACAAGGACACGGCAGGGGGAGAGATAAAGCTGCCCTAAACTCCCCTATTTTCTCTTCTCCCTGTTCTGGCAGTGATTTTTTGGGATCCTGGCCCTGCTGGAATCACTGCCCTCTCCCATTTTGTGTTCCCCCTGCCCTGATAGTGATTTTTGGGATCCCTGCTGGGATCACTGCCCTTTCCCATTTTCTCTTCTCCCCATCCTGGCAGTGATTTTCGGGATCCTGGCCCTGCTGGGATCAAGGTCAGGGCTCTGCTGGGATCACTGCCCTTTCCCATTTTCTCTTCCCCCTGTCCTGGCAGTGATTTTTGGGATCCTGGCCCTGCTGGGATCAAGGCCAGGGAAGGGTGAGAGGTGCAGGAGCCTTTGTCGGTCCTAAATTCAGGTTGAGAACCCACAAGTGAGACAAAATCCATGTCAGGGATGGACAGGACATACCCAGAGGAGCCTGGGCTGTTCTTCCCCCTGCCCTGGTGTGTCACCTCCCTGCTCTGGGGTGACTCTGTGGCCCCAGCCATTGTCACCACCCCCTCCCTGGGCAAACCCCATCCATAGGACCACCCTGAGCCAAGGAATCCTCACCTGGGGCTGGGGTGGGGGCTGGAAAATGGGATTAAAAGCAGCGATTTGCTTCCCCGTGCTGAGAGGAAAATAAGGACAAGGGATTAACTCCAAATGTGTCTCACACCTCACCTGCTGCCCCTGCAGGGCTGGGGCCAGATTATCCCTTATCCCAGCCCCTCCAGCCTCCTGGATAAACCAGTCCTGCACTCTGGGGAGTTTTTGGAGCTTTATCCCAGTCCCTCCAGCCTCCTGGATAAACTCTGGGGAGTTTTTGGAGCTTTATCCCTTATCCCAGCCCCTCCAGCCTCCTGGATAAACTCTGGGGAGTTTTTGGAGCTTTATCCCAGCCCCTCCAGCCTCCTGGATAACCCAGTCCTGCACTCTGGGGAGTTTTTGGAGCTTTATCCCAGTCCCTCCAGCCTCCTGGATAAACTCTGGGAAGTTTTTGGAGCTTTATCCCTTATCCCAGCCCCTCGAGCCTCCTGGATAAACTCTGGGGAGTTTTTGGGGCTCTGTCTCTATGGGGAAACTGGATCCCAGCACGTTCCCACTGGGATTTTGGGATGAGGTGTCTCAACACCTCCAGGTGCTGCCTCCCCCCTCAAAGGCTGGAAAGACAAAAATACCCTGGAAATGGGAGAAAATCCTCATTTTCAGACCTGGACTCCAGTGTTTCCTCAGAGCCACAGGATTCCAGAAAATCTGGGTTTGGATCACAGCCCTGCAGGTCAGGATTAGCCTGGGACAAGCCCAGGGCAGCTCTGATGGGGAAAACACTTTCATCACATCCCTGAGCCCCAAATCCTCCTCCTGGACTGTTTATCTGGCGGGGAGACGGGGCCAGCAGCGTTCCCAGGCCTGGAAAATGTCTCTTTCCAAAGAGGGGATCAGGATTTGCACTCAAATCCAGCCAAAGCTGTGAGGGAGCAATAAAAGAGATGAACGAGGTGCAGGTGCTGGATGGGAGCCCCTGGAATGAGCTGCTGCAGGTCCCCAGCCCCTCTCAGCATCCTTTTTACAGCAGGGAGTTTTCATTTTTTTTTTTTTAATTTTAATTATCCCAGCTTGGATTTCACAGGATCCCAGAATTGGATTTATTTTTATTTTTTTCCCCTGTCTGTTCCTCTCAGGGCCTCCCTCTCCTGCTGCTCCTCTTCCTCCCAGCCCTGTGAGTGCAGGTGAAGGATTTCAGGTGTGGTCTGGGTCCTTCTTCTTCACCTTCCTCTTCCTCCTTCTTCATGGCTTTGGGTGGTTTTCTGTAATTGGGTGAAAAAAGGTTTGCATTGTGGGCTTTGGGTGGTCATTGTTGGGTCAGAAATGGAAATAATATAAATATATCATATATATAATATATATATATAAAATAAAAATATGCAATATGTAATATGTAAATGTAATATATAATATATAATATATAATATATAATATATAATATATAATATATAATATATAATATATAATATATAATATATAATGTATAATATATAGTATGAAGAGTAAAACAGCATCAGGGATTTTGGTGGAAAATTCTGGAAAATCCCCCTGGGATTCATCTCCCTGCCCTGCCCTGGGCTGGTTTTGCTGCTGCTTTGGTCACCCTTGGTAAGAAATCCCAGGGAATTCCTCCTTTCTCTCTCCCCCCAGTCCCACAGAGGATTTTCCTGCAGCCCAGATTTCTCCTGCTGGGAATAACCAGGAGGGAATCCCCGGAATAAAATAAATAAAATAAACAAAATAAATAATAATAATAATAAAAAATAAATAATTTGTAAATAAATCCTTCTCATTTCTACTGCCCTCCTGACTGGAGTCAAATATCTTTATTTTACAACACAATTCCCGGCTGGAAAAACACCCAGGGACACTCCAGGGTGGAGAATTCACCCCCATCCTGGGGAGGGGATTTATCAGTGGGGAAGGGTCCCAGACCCCCCGGTCCCCCAGGGCGATGACTCAGCAGCCGCCTGGAGCCTGATAAGGGCCCTTATCTCTGACTGCGGCTCCTCTCCAGCCGCCCAGGAGCTGCCCCGACTCGCCCGGGGAGGCTTTTTGGATTTCTCCCGGAGGAATTTCATTTCCCAAATGGATGCTGACGCCAGCCCGGATTTCCAAATTTCCCTCCCCCTGTGTGTGTCCCTGGGTGACACCGCGACTCATTCCCGGCCCTCTGCAGCTCCCAGGGCCCCTGAAATTAATTTTTATTCCTCCCTGATGGAATGGTGGGTGTTTATCAGACCTACAGGAAGGGTTTGTGCCTTTAGTAGGGAGAGAAAAATGCAGAAATCCTGGATGTGGTGAAGGCAGAGAGCTTTTCTCAGGTTGGATTTCTCCTTCTGGGATTCTCCCATCCAGCTCTTCCTTCTGGAACTCTCCCATCCAGTTCTCCCCTCTGGAATTCTCCCATCCAATTCCTCCCTCTGGAATTCTCCCATCCAGTTCCTCCCTCTGGAATTCTCCCATCCAATTCCTCCCTCTGGAATTCTCCCATCCAATTCCTCCTCTGGAATTCTCCCATTGAATTCCTCCCTCTGGAATTCTCCCATCCAATTCCTCCTCTGGAATTCTCCCATCCAATTCCTCCTCTGGAATTCTCCCATTGAATTCCTCCCTCTGGAATTCTCCCATCCAGTTCCTCCTCTGGAATTCTCCCATCCAATTCCTCCCTGTGGAATTCTCCCATCCAATTTCTCCCTCTGGGATTCTCCCATCCAGTTCCTCTCTCTGGAATTCTCCCATCCAGTTCCTCCTCTGGAATTCTCCCATCCAGTTCCTCCCTCTGGAATAAGAATTTGGAAGCTGTGGAGAGTGGGAATGGGAGTGGGAATGGGAATGGAAAGTGAATGGAAATGGAAATGGAAATGGAAATAGGAATAGGAATGGGAAGGGGAAGGAGAAGAGGAAAAGGAAATGGGAAAGGAAAAGGGAAATGGGGAAAGGGAAAAGGAAATGGGAAAGGGAAAGCTCTTGTGGGCAAACTGGGAGATGGAGAGTGGGAATGGGGACAGGAATGGGAACGGCAATGGGAATGGAATGGGAATGAGGACGGGAAACTGAATGGGAAAGGGAATGAGAATGGGAATGGGAGTGGGAAAAGGAATGGGAAAGCTCTTGTGGGCAAACTAGGGGATGGAGAGTGGGAATAGGAAAGGGAACAGGAATGGGATTGGGAAAGGGAACAGGAAAGGGAAGGGGAAGGTTTTGTGAGAAGCAAACTGGGACACTCCAGTGCAGGCTAGGCAGAATTCCCACGAGAAGGAATTCCCAAAACTCCCCCACCTCCCCTCCCTCTCTGCCGAAACCTCTCCCCTCCCCTCCCCATTAATTACCCCACCAACACTCCGAGCTCCGTCTGCACCAACACTCTGCACATTTTGGCTCCGAGCTCCATCTGGAGCCCCCTCCCCACCCCAGGGCACCCCTCAAGCCCCTTTTTCCCACAGCACCACTCCCTGCCCTGCTGGCCCTTGTCCCCCCTCCCCACGAGCCTGAGCACCTGGAGAAAAAACAAAAAAACTTCATTTTCCGGGGGCCGAGCTCTGATTAAAGTGGTCCCACTGTCTCAGAGCCGGGGCAGGGGATTCTGTGCCTGGGATTTCTCTGTCCCAATGTCCCAGAGCCGGGGCAGGGGATGCTGAGCCCGGGATTTCTCTGTCCCAATGTCCCAAAGCTCAAGGAGGGTTGGGAAGCCCCGGGAGATCAAAGTGGGGCAGCCCTGGGAGAGGTGGAACAGCTCTGGAAAAAAAAAACCAACCCTGAACAAAAGCATCAAAGGGAATCCAACAGGACTAATTGAAGGGCTCGGGTGTTAAGTGATGAGTGTGAGGCTTTCATGGAACGCCGGGTTCTTCCCCTCAGAAAATACCCAAAAAATGTGGGTGATGCTGATTTACACCACAGGGACACAGACTCTGAGATTTTCAGGAGGCTGAAAATGACTCCTTTATTTCTGGGCTGTGTCTCCCTTTTATCCCATTTCACACAGACCAATCTGATTGGTGACACAAAGACAAACCTCTTCACTCCCATTGGGCAGAGCAGAGGGACAGCAAGGAGAAGTCCCTCCTGGGGAAAGAATAAATAACAAGACACAAACCCCACCCAAAGAAGATCCCAGTGCCCTCCCTGATCTTTGGGGTGCCCGAACAAGACCCCAATGCCCTCCCTGATCTTTGGGGTGCCCAGACAAGATCCCAATACCCTCCCTGCTCTTTTGGGGCACCCAAACAAGACCTCAATGCCCTCCCTGATCCTTGAGGTGCTCAAACAAGACCCTCTTGATCTTTGGTGTGCCCAAGCAAGATCTCAATGCCCTCCCTGATGTTTTGGGGCACCCGAACAAGATCCCAATGCCCTCCCTGATCTTTGGGGTGCCCAAACAAGATCCCAATCTCCTCCCTGATCCCTGGGGTGCTCCTGTCTCTGGACAGCCCCTGCTCTCCCCAGAGGCCCGATGGATGGAAGGACCCCACTGGGGCAATCCCAGTGAGCTGTGGCCGGGCTGGGGGGCAGCAGGGCGGGGAAGGGGCAGCAGGGTGGGGAAGGGGCAGCCCCAGGGTGGGGAAGGGGCAGCCCAGGGCGGGGAAGGGGCAGCCCCAGGGCGGGGAAGGGGCAGCCCCAGGGTGGGGAAGGGGCAGCAGGGCCGGGGGGCAGCCCAGGGTGGGGAAGGGGCAGCAGGGCCGGGGGGCAGCCCCAGGGTGGGGAAGGGGCAGCAGGGCCGGGGGGCAGCCCAGGGTGGGGAAGGGGCAGCCCAGGGTGGGGAAGGGGCAGCCCAGGGTGGGGAAGGGGCAGCAGGGCCGGGGGGCAGCCCAGGGTGGGGAAGGGGCAGCCCCAGGGTGGGGAAGGGGCAGCCCAGGGTGAGGAAGGGGCAGCCCAGGGTGGGCTCAGTGTCTGCCCTGCCCCATGGACATCCCCGCTCATCCATCACCGATCAAGGGAATCCCCCCGCGGGAGGTTTGGGCTAATGAGGGAAATCTGAAATTCCTCGGATTTCCCACCCGCGGGGAGGGGGATGGGGATAAAAATAATAAAATCTCCCTCTGGAGAGGGGCTGGTCCTGAGGGAGAGAAAAAACAACTCAGGGCAGGGATGGGGAATGATCCCAGACCTGATCCCTGGGGGGGCAAAATCTGCTCGAGATGAGGAGTCAGAACTTTTCCCTGTCCATTCCCTGTCCTTTTCCTCCTTTCCTTATGGAATCCAGACTTCTCTGAGCTCTGAAATCCAATAGGGGGGCAAAGTTCTCCTTGAGGTGAGGACTCAAGACTTTTACCTGTCCTTTCCCTGTCCTTTCTCTGTCCTTTCCTTCCTTTTCTTACGGAATTCAGGTTTCCCTGAGCCCTGAAATCCAATGGGGTGACAAAAATATATAATGAATGTAAAATTAAAATATAATAATATATAATGTAACTAGAAATATTAGACAAAATATAATAATATATAATAGAAATAGAATAATATACTCTAGAAATAAATATTATATAGAATATAATAATATATAATATAACTAGAAATATTAGACAAATATAATAATATATAATATGAATATAATAATATATTCTAGAAATAAATATTATATAAAATATAATAATATATAATATAACCAGAATTATTAGACAAAATATAATAATATATAATAGAAATATAATAATATATTCTAGAAATAAATATTATATAAAATATAATAATATATAATATAACTAGAAATATTAGACAAATATAATAATATATAATATGAATATAATAATATATTCTAGAAATAAATATTATATAAAATATAATAATAGATAGTAAAAATATAATAAAAATATAACATTAAAATATAAAGAAAAATAATAAATATTATATAAAATATAATAATATATAGTAAAAATATATAATAAAAATATAACATTAAAATATAAAGAAAAAATAAAAAAATATAAGAATTTATCAATAATAACTCCCTAAACCTTTTTTATTTCTCACTAATTAAACCAGCCCAGGGTTCCCTCCTCTGCTCTTCCCCACCTCCCTCCTTGGGATTTTAATTAATTACATTCATCAATTTCCACTCAGTGCCTCTGTCACTTTGGGCTGTAATTGGGGATTAAGGGCTGGTTTTTCCCAGCCGGGGCTGACAGATGGGCCGGGGCCTCTGATTGCCCCTAATGAGCTGCCAAAAAATGGGGAGACTCCCCCCAAAAATGGGGATGTTTTGGGGTCGTTCTGAATCCCCCCAAGGAGGGAAAGTGGGAATGGGGTGAATGGTTTGGTCAGATGTGGGGTTTCCGAGCTCAGGGAGATCTCCAGATTTAAATCCGTGTGGGGTGAGGTCCCAGTGCCCCTTTTCCTTCCCCAGGGGTGCCAGATGTGAGGCTGAGCCCGAAAAAATGACCCGATCTCACAAAATTGATACAATCCCAACAAAACTGACTCAGTCCCACAGAAAATTGACCCAACTCCACCAAAAACCAACCCAATCCCACACAAAAATGACCCAGTCTCACAAAAACCAACCCAATCCCACCAAAATTGACCCAATCCCACAGAAAATTGACCCAATCCTCCAAAAACTGACCCAATCCCTCAAAAAACCAACTCAAGCCCACAAAGACTGACCCAAGCCCACCAAAACCGACTCAAGCCCACAGAAAATTGACCCAGTCCCACACAAAGCTGACCCAGTCTCACAAAAAACAACCCAATCTCACCAAAATTGACCCAATCCCACAGAAAATCGACCCAATTCTCCAAAAACTGACCCAAGCCCACAAAAAAACCCAACCAAACCCAACCAATCCCACCAAAACCAACACAACCCCACCAAAATAGTGGGATAATCCCATTTACCCAATTCCATGGATTTTCCAGAGGGATCACCTGGAAAAGAGGCAAAATTTGGAGCTCTGGAGAGCCCCTGGGCTGCCAAAAACTCAGTGTTGGGGACACGAAATGAATCCAAGTGGCTTTTCC